>NW_026781445.1:0-312000 GCF_030144855.1 Hypanus sabinus | reverse complement strand
AGACACAGAGTGATTTTTCCTCTACACGGTCCCATCAAACACTCCCGGGTTCAGACACAGAGTGAATCTCCCTCCACGCCGTCCCATTACACACTCCCGGGGTCAGACACAGAGTGATTATTCCTCTCCACGGTCCCATCAGACACTCCCGGGGTCAGACACAGAGTGATTATTCCTCAACACGGTCCCATCAAACACTCCCGGGGTCAGACACAGAGTGATTTTTCCTCTGCACGGTCCCATCAAACACTCCCGGGGTCAGACACAGAGTGAGTCTCAATCCACACCGTCCCATCACAAACTCCCGGGATCAGACTCAGAGTGATTATTCCTCTACACGGTCCCATCAAACACACCCGGGGTCAGACACAGAGTGAATTTATATCCACACCGTCACATCATAATCTCTCGGGGTCAGACACAGAGTGAATCTCCCTCCACACGGTCCCATCACACACTCCAGTGGTCAGACACAGTATGATTATTCCTCTCCACGGTCTCATCAAACACTCCCGGGGTCAGACACAGAGAGATTATTCCTCTACACGGTCCCAACTAACGCTCCCGGGGTCAGACACAGAGTGAATTTATATCCACACCGTCCCATCAGACACTCCCGTGGTCAGACACAGAGTGATTATTCCTCTACACGGGCCCATCAAACACTCCCGGGGTCAGACAAAGAGTGAATCTCCCTACACACCGTCCCAACACACACTCCCGTGGTCCGACACAGTATGATTATTCCTCTCCACGGTCCCATCAAACACTCCCGCGGTTAGGCACAGACTGAATCTCCCTCCACACCGTCCCATCACACACTCCCGTGGTCCGAGACAGAGTGTTTATTCCTCTGCACGGTCGCATCAAACACTCCCGGGGTCAGACACAGAGTGAATCTCCCTCAACGCCGTCCCATCACACACTCCCGGGGTCAGACACAGAGTGATTATTCCTCTACAAGGTCCCATCAAACACTCCCGGGGTCAGGCACAGAGTGATGTTTCCTCTACGCGGTCCAATCAAACACTCCCGGTGTCAGACACAGAGTGAATCTCCCTCCACACCGTCCAATCACACACTCCAGTGGTCAGACACAGTATGATTATTCCTCTCCACGGTCTCATCAAACACTCCCGGAGTCAGACACAGAGAGATTATTCCTCTACACGGTCCCAACTAACGCTCCCGGGGTCAGACTCAGAGTCATTAATCCTCTGGACGGTCACATCAAACACTCCCGGGGTCAGACAAAGAGTGAATCTCCCTACACACCGTCCCATCACACACTCCCGTGGTCAGGCACAGAGTGATTATTCCTCTACACGGTCCCATCAAACTCTCCCGGGGTCAGGCACAGAGTGATTTTTCCTCTACACGGTCCCATCAAACACTCCCGGGGTCAGACAAAGAGTGAATCTCCCTACACACCGTCCCATCACACACTCCCGTGGTCAGACACAGTATGATTATTCCTCTGCACGGTCCCATAAACACTCCCGGGGTCAGACACAGAGTAAATCTCCCTCCACGCCGTCCCATCACACACTCCCGGGGTCAGACACATAGTGATTATTCCTCTACACGGTCCCATCAAACACTCCCGGGGTCAGACACAGAGAGATTATTCCTCTACACGGTCACATCAAACTCTTCCGGGGTCAGACACAGAGAGATTATTCCTCTACACGGTCCCATCACACACTCCCGGGGTCAGACACAGAGTCACTATTCCTCTACACGGTCACATCAAACTCTTCCGGGGTCAGACACAGAGTGAATTTATATCCACCCCGTCCCATCACACAATCCCGTGGTCAGACAAAGAGTGAATCTCCCTACACACAGTCCCATCACACTCTCCCGTGGTCAGACACAGTATGATTATTCCTCTCCACGGTCCCATCAAACACTCCCGGGTTCAGACACAGACTGAATCTCCCTCCACCCCGTCCAATCACACACTCCCGTGGTCAGAGACAGAGTGATTATTCCTCTGCACGGTCCCATCAAACACTCCCGGGTTCAGACACAGAGTGAATCTCCCTCCACGCCGTCCCATCACACACTCCCGGGGTCAGACACAGAGTGATTATTCCTCTACACGGTCCCATCAAACTCTCCCGGGGTCAGGCACAGAGTGATTTTTCCTCTACACGGTCCCATCAAACACTCCCGGGTTCAGACACAGAGTGAATCTCCCTCCACGCCGTCCCATCACACACTCCCGGGGTCAGACACAGAATGATTATTCCTCTACACGGTCCCATCAAACACTCCCGGGGTCAGACACAGAGTGATTATTCCTCAACACGGTCCCATCAAACACTCCCGGGGTCAGACACAGAGTGATTTTTCCTCTGCACGGTCCCATCAAATACTCCCGGGGTCAGACACAGAGTGAGTCTCAATCCACACCGTCCCATCACAAACTCCCGGTATCAGACTCAGAGTGATTATTCCTCTACACGGTCCCATCAAACACACCCGGGGTCAGACACGGAGTGAATTTATATCCACACCGTCACATCATAATCTCTGCGGGGTCAGACACAGAGTGAATCTCCCTCCACACGGTCCCATCACACACTCCAGTGGTCAGACACAGTATGATTATTCCTCTACACGGTCCCAACTAACGCTCCCGGGGTCAGACACAGAGTGAATTTATATGCACACCGTCCCATCAGACACTCCCGTGGTCAGACACAGAGTGATTATTCCTCTACACGGGCCCATCAAACACTCCCGGGGTCAGACACAGAGTGATTATTCCTCCACACGGTCCCATCAAACACTCCCGGGGTCAGACACAGAGTGATTTTTCCTCTGCACGGTCCCTTCAAACACTCCCGGGGTCAGACACAGAGTGAGTCTCAATCCACACCGTCCCATCACAAACTCCCGGTATCAGACTCAGAGTGATTATTCCTCTACACGGTCCCATCAAACACACCCGGGGTCAGACACAGAGTGAATTTATATCCACACCGTCACATCATAATCTCTCGGGGTCAGACACAGAGTGAATCTCCCTCCACACGGTCCCATCACACACTCCAGTGGTCAGACACAGTATGATTATTCCTCTCCACGGTCTCATCAAACACTCCCGGGGTCAGACACAGAGAGATTATTCCTCTACACGGTCCCAACTAACGCTCCCGGGGTCAGACACAGAGAGAATTTATATCCACACCGTCCCATCACACACTCCCGTGGTCAGACACAGAGTGATTATTCCTCTACACGGTCACATCAAGCTCTTCCGGGGTCAGACACAGAGAGATTATTCCTCTACACGGTCCCAACTAACGCTCCCGGGGTCAGACACAGAGTGAATTTATATCCACACCGTCCCATCAGACACTCCCGTGGTCAGACACAGAGTGATTATTCCTCTACACGGGCCCATCAAACACTCCCGGGGTCAGACAAAGAGTGAATCTCACTCCACACCGTCCCATCACACACTCCCGTGGTCCGAGACAGAGTGTTTATTCCTCTGCACGGTCGCATCAAACACTCCCGGGGTCAGACACAGAGTGAATCTCCCTCCACGCCGTCCCATCACACACTCCCGGGGTCAGACACAGAGTGATTATTCCTTTACAAGGTCCCATCAAACACTCCCGGGGTCAGGCACAGAGTGATTTTTCCTCTACACGGTCCAATCAAACACTCCCGGGGTCAGACACAGACTGAATCACCCTCCACGCCGTCCCATCACACACTCCCGGGGTCAGACACTGAGTGATTATTCCTCTACACTGTCCCAACAAACACTCCCGGGGTCAGGCACAGAGTGATTTTTCCTCTACACGGTCCCATCAAACACTCCCGGGTTCAGACACAGAGTGAATCTCCCTCCCCGCCGTCCCATCACACACTCCCGGGGTCAGACACAGAGTGATTATTCCTCTACACGGTCCCATCAAACATTCCCGGGGTCAGGCACAGAGAGATTATTCCTCTACACGGTCCCAACTAACGCTCCCGGGGTCAGACACAGAGTCATTATTCCTCTACACGGTCACATCAAACTCTTCCGGGGTCAGACAGAGTGAGATTATACCTCTACACGGTCCCATCAAACACTCCCGGGGTCAGACACAGTCTGAATCTCCCTCCACACCGTCCCATCACACACTCCCGTGGGCAGCGACAGAGTTATTATTCCTCTACACGGTCCCAACAAACACTCCCGGTGTCAGACACAGTGTGAATCTCCTTCCACACCGTTCCATCACACTCTCCCGGGGTCAGACACAGAGTGATTATTCCTCTACACTGTCCCAACAAACACTCCCGGGGTCAGACACAGAATGATACTCCCGCCAAACTGTCCCATCACACGCTCCCGGGGTCAAACACAGAGTGAATCTTCCTCTACACAGCCCATCACACACTCCCTGGGTCAGACACAGAGAGAATCTCCCTCCACACGTCCCAAAACACACTCCCGGGTCAGACACAGACTGATTATTCCTCTGCACGGTCCCATCAAACACTCCCGGGGTCAGACACTGAGTGATTATTCCTCTACACTGTCCCAACAAACAATCCCGGGTGCAGGCACAGAGTGATTTTTCCTCTACACGGTCCCATCAAACACTCCCGGGTTCAGACACAGAGTGAATCTCCCTCCACGCCGTCCCATCACACACTCCCGGGGTCAGACACAGAGTGATTATTCCTCTACACGGTCCCATCAAACATTCCCGGGGTCAGGCACAGAGAGATTATTCCTCTACACGGTCCCAACTAACGCTCCCGGGGTCAGACACAGAGTTATTATTCCTCTAAACGGTCACATCAAACTCTTCCGGGGACAGACACAGAGAGATTATTCCTCTACACGGTCCCATCACACACTCCCGGGGTCAGACACAGAGTCATTATTCCTCTACACGGTCACATCAAACTCTTCCGGGGTCAGACACAGAGTGAATCTCCCTACACACCGTCCCATCACACACTCCCGTGCTCACACACAGTATGATTATTCCTCTCCACGGTCCCATCAAACACTCCCGCGGTCAGACACAGACTGAATCTCCCTCCACACCGTCCCATCACACACTCCCGTGGTCAGAGACAGAGTGATTATTCCTCTGCACGGTCCCATCAAACACTCCCAGGTTCAGACACAGAGTGAATCTCCCTCCACGCCGTCCCATCACACACTCCCGGGGTCAGACAGAGTGATTATTCCTCTGCACGGTCCCATCAAACACTCCCGGGGTCAGGCACAGAGTGATTTTTCCTCTACACGGTCCCATCAAACACTCCCAGGTTCAGACACAGAGTGAATCTCCCTCCACGCGTCCCATCACAGACTCCCGGGGTCAGATACAGAGTGATTATTCCTCTACACAGTCCCATCAAACACTCCCGGGGTCAGGCACAGAGAGATTATTCCTCTACACGGTCCCAACTAACGCTCCCGGGGTCAGACACAGAGTCATTATTCCTCTACACGGTCACATCAAACTCTTCCGGGGTCAGACACAGTGAGATTATACCTCTACACTGTCCCATCACACACTCCCGGGGTCAGACCCAGTATGATTATTCCTCTCCACGGTCCCATCAAACACACCCCGGGGTCAGACACAGTCTGAATCTCCCTCCACACCGTCCCATCACACACTCCCGTGGGCAGCGACAGAGTGATTATTCCTCTACACGGTCCCAACAAACACTCCCGGTGTCAGACACAGTGTGAATCTCCTTCCACACCGTTCCATCACACTCTCCCGGGGTCAGACACAGAGTGATTATTCCTCTACACTGTACCATCAATAACTCCGTGGGTCAGAAACACAGTGATTATTCCTCTACACGGTCCCATCAAACACTCCCGGGTCAGACACAGACTGAATCACCCTCCACGCCGTCCCATCACACACTCCCGGGGTCAGACACTGAGTGATTATTCCTCTACACTGTCCCAACAAACACTCCCGGGGTCAGGCACAGAGTGATTTTTCCTCTACACGGTCCCATCAAACACTCCCGGGTTCAGACACAGAGTGAATCTCCCTCCCCGCCGTCCCATCACACACTCCCGGGGTCAGACACAGAGTGATTATTCCTCTACACGGTCCCATCAAACATTCCCGGGGTCAGGCACAGAGAGATTATTCCTCTACACGGTCCCAACTAACGCTCCCGGGGTCAGACACAGAGTCATTATTCCTCTACACGGTCACATCAAACTCTTCCGGGGTCAGACACAGTGAGATTATACCTCTACACTGTCCCATCACACACTCCCGGGGTCAGACCCAGTATGATTATTCCTCTCCACGGTCCCATCAAACACACCCCGGGGTCAGACACAGTCTGAATCTCCCTCCACACCGTCCCATCACACACTCCCGTGGGCAGCGACAGAGTGATTATTCCTCTACACGGTCCCAACAAACACTCCCGGTGTCAGACACAGTGTGAATCTCCTTCCACACCGTTCCATCACACCCTCCCGGGGTCAGACACAGAGTGATTATTCCTCTACACTGTCCCAACAAACACTCCCGGGGTCAGACACAGAATGATACTCCCGCCAAACTGTCCCATCACACGCTCCCGGGGTCAAACACAGAGTGAATCTATCTCTGCACAGCCCATCACACACTCCCTGGGTCAGACACAGAGAGAATCTCCCTCCACACGTCCCAAAACACACTCCCGGGTCAGACACAGACTGATTATTCCTCTGCACGGTCCCATCAAACACTCCCGGGGTCAGACACAGAGTGATTATTCCTCTACACTGTACCATCAATAACTCCGTGGGTCAGAAACACAGTGATTATTCCTCTACACGGTCCCATCAAACACTCCCGGGTCAGACACAGACTGAATCACCCTCCACGCCGTCCCATCACACACTCCCGGGGTCAGACACTGAGTGATTATTCCTCTACACTGTCCCAACAAACACTCCCGGGGTCAGGCACAGAGTGATTTTTCCTCTACACGGTCCCATCAAACACTCCCGGGTTCAGACACAGAGTGAATCTCCCTCCCCGCCGTCCCATCACACACTCCCGGGGTCAGACACAGAGTGATTATTCCTCTACACGGTCCCATCAAACATTCCCGGGGTCAGGCACAGAGAGATTATTCCTCTACACGGTCCCAACTAACGCTCCCGGGGTCAGACACAGAGTCATTATTCCTCTACACGGTCACATCAAACTCTTCCGGGGTCAGACAGAGTGAGATTATACCTCTACACGGTCCCATCAAACACTCCCGGGGTCAGACACAGTCTGAATCTCCCTCCACACCGTCCCATCACACACTCCCGTGGGCAGCGACAGAGTTATTATTCCTCTACACGGTCCCAACAAACACTCCCGGTGTCAGACACAGTGTGAATCTCCTTCCACACCGTTCCATCACACTCTGCCGGGGTCAGACACAGAGTGATTATTCCTCTACACTGTCCCAACAAACACTCCCGGGGTCAGACACAGAATGATACTCCCGCCAAACTGTCCCATCACACGCTCCCGGGGTCAAACACAGAGTGAATCTTCCTCTACACAGCCCATCACACACTCCCTGGGTCAGACACAGAGAGAATCTCCCTCCACACGTCCCAAAACACACTCCCGGGTCAGACACAGACTGATTATTCCTCTGCACGGTCCCATCAAACACTCCCGGGGTCAGACACTGAGTGATTATTCCTCTACACTGTCCCAACAAACAATCCCGGGTGCAGGCACAGAGTGATTTTTCCTCTACACGGTCCCATCAAACACTCCCGGGTTCAGACACAGAGTGAATCTCCCTCCACGCCGTCCCATCACACACTCCCGGGGTCAGACACAGAGTGATTATTCCTCTACACGGTCCCATCAAACATTCCCGGGGTCAGGCACAGAGAGATTATTCCTCTACACGGTCCCAACTAACGCTCCCGGGGTCAGACACAGAGTTATTATTCCTCTAAACGGTCACATCAAACTCTTCCGGGGACAGACACAGAGAGATTATTCCTCTACACGGTCCCATCACACACTCCCGGGGTCAGACACAGAGTCATTATTCCTCTACACGGTCACATCAAACTCTTCCGGGGTCAGACACAGAGTGAATCTCCCTACACACCGTCCCATCACACACTCCCGTGCTCACACACAGTATGATTATTCCTCTCCACGGTCCCATCAAACACTCCCGCGGTCAGACACAGACTGAATCTCCCTCCACACCGTCCCATCACACACTCCCGTGGTCAGAGACAGAGTGATTATTCCTCTGCACGGTCCCATCAAACACTCCCAGGTTCAGACACAGAGTGAATCTCCCTCCACGCCGTCCCATCACACACTCCCGGGGTCAGACAGAGAGATTATTCCTCTGCACGGTCCCATCAAACACTCCCAGGTTCAGACACAGAGTGAATCTCCATCCACGCGTCCCATCACAGACTCCCGGGGTCAGATACAGAGTGATTATTCCTCTACACGGTCCCATCAAACACTCCCGGGGTCAGGCACAGAGAGATTATTCCTCTACACGGTCCCAACTAACGCTCCCGGGGTCAGACACAGAGTCATTATTCCTCTACACGGTCACATCAAACTCTTCCGGGGTCAGACACAGTGAGATTATACCTCTACACTGTCCCATCACACACTCCCGGGGTCAGACCCAGTATGATTATTCCTCTCCACGGTCCCATCAAACACACCCCGGGGTCAGACACAGTCTGAATCTCCCTCCACACCGTCCCATCACACACTCCCGTGGGCAGCGACAGAGTGATTATTCCTCTACACGGTCCCAACAAACACTCCCGGTGTCAGACACAGTGTGAATCTCCTTCCACACCGTTCCATCACACTCTCCCGGGGTCAGACACAGAGTGATTATTCCTCTACACTGTCCCAACAAACACTCCCGGGGTCAGACACAGAATGATACTCCCGCCAAACTGTCCCATCACACGCTCCCGGGGTCAAACACAGAGTGAATCTTCCTCTACACAGCCCATCACACACTCCCTGGGTCAGACACAGAGAGAATCTCCCTCCACACGTCCCAAAACACACTCCCGGGTCAGACACAGACTGATTATTCCTCTGCACGGTCCCATCAAACACTCCCGGGGTCAGACACAGAGTGATTATTCCTCTACACTGTACCATCAATAACTCCGTGGGTCAGAAACACAGTGATTATTCCTCTACACGGTCCCATCAAACACTCCCGGGTCAGACACAGACTGAATCACCCTCCCCGCCGTCCCATCACACACTCCCGGGGTCAGACACTGAGTGATTATTCCTCTACACTGTCCCAACAAACACTCCCGGGGTCAGGCACAGAGTGATTTTTCCTCTACACGGTCCCATCAAACACTCCCGGGTTCAGACACAGAGTGAATCTCCCTCCCCGCCGTCCCATCACACACTCCCGGGGTCAGACACAGAGTGATTATTCCTCTACACGGTCCCATCAAACATTCCCGGGGTCAGGCACAGAGAGATTATTCCTCTACACGGTCCCAACTAACGCTCCCGGGGTCAGACACAGAGTCATTATTCCTCTACACGGTCAGATCAAACTCTTCCGGGGTCAGACACAGAGTGAATTTATATCCACACCGTCCCATCACACACTCCCGTGGTCAGACACAGTGATTATTCCTCTACACTGTCCCATCAAACACTCCCGGGGTCAGACACAGAGTGAATTTATATCCACACCGTCACATCATAATCTCTCGGGGTCAGACACAGAGTGAATCTCCCTCCACACGGTCCCATCACACACTCCAGTGGTCAGACACAGTATGATTATTCCTCTCCACGGTCTCATCAAACACTCCCGGGGTCAGACACAGAGAGATTATTCCTCTACACGGTCCCAACTAACGCTCCCGGGGTCAGACACAGAGTGAATTTATATCCACACCGTCCCATCAGACACTCCCGTGGTCAGACACAGAGTGATTATTCCTCTACACGGGCCCATCAAACACTCCCGGGGTCAGACAAAGAGTGAATCTCCCTACACACCGTCCCATCACACACTCCCGGGGTCAGACACAGAGTGATTATTCCTCTACAAGGTCCCATCAAACACTCCCGGGGTCAGGCACAGAGTGATTTTTCCTCTACACGGTCCAATCAAACACTCCCGTGGTCAGACACAGAGTGAATCTCCCTCCACACCGTCCAATCACACACTCCAGTGGTCAGACACAGTATGATTATTCCTCTCCACGGTCTCATCAAACACTCCCGGGGTCAGACACAGAGAGATTATTCCTCTACACGGTCCCAACTAACGCTACCGGGGTCAGACACAGAGTCATTATTCCTCTAAACGGTCACATCAAACTCTTCCGGGGACAGACACAGAGAGATTATTCCTCTACACGGTCCCATCACACACTCCCGGGGTCAGACACAGAGTCATTATTCCTCTACACGGTCCCATCAAACATTCCCGGGGTCAGACAAAGAGTGAATCTCCCTAAACTCCGTCCCATCACACACTCCCGTGGTAAGGCACAGTATGATTATTCCTCTCCACGGTCCCATCATACACTCCCGGGGTCAGACACAGACTAAATCTCCCTCCACACCGTCCCATCACACACTCCGGTGGTCAGAGACAGTGTGATTATTCCTATGCACTGTTCCATCAAACACTCCCGCGGTCAGACACAGAGTGAATCTCCATCCACGCCGTCCCATCACACACTCCCGGGGTCAGACACAGAGTGATTGTTCCTCTATACGGTCCCATCAAACACTCCCGGGGTCAGACACAGAGAGATTATTCCTCTACACGGTCCCAACTAACGCTCCCGGGGTCAGACACAGAGTTATTATTCCTCTAAACGGTCACATCAAACTCTTCCGGGGACAGACACAGAGAGATTATTCCTCTACACGGTCCCATCACACACTCCCGGGGTCAGACACAGAGTCATTATTCCTCTACACGGTCACATCAAACTCTTCCGGGGTCAGACACAGAGTGAATCTCCCTACACACCGTCCCATCACACACTCCCGTGCTCACACACAGTATGATTATTCCTCTCCACGGTCCCATCAAACACTCCCGCGGTCAGACACAGACTGAATCTCCCTCCACACCGTCCCATCACACACTCCCGTGGTCAGAGACAGAGTGATTATTCCTCTGCACGGTCCCATCAAACACTCCCAGGTTCAGACACAGAGTGAATCTCCCTCCACGCCGTCCCATCACACACTCCCGGGGTCAGACAGAGTGATTATTCCTCTGCACGGTCCCATCAAACACTCCCGGGGTCAGGCACAGAGTGATTTTTCCTCTACACGGTCCCATCAAACACTCCCAGGTTCAGACACAGAGTGAATCTCCCTCCACGCGTCCCATCACAGACTCCCGGGGTCAGATACAGAGTGATTATTCCTCTACACGGTCCCATCAAACACTCCCGGGGTCAGGCACAGAGAGATTATTCCTCTACACGGTCCCAACTAACGCTCCCGGGGTCAGACACAGAGTCATTATTCCTCTACACGGTCACATCAAACTCTTCCGGGGTCAGACACAGTGAGATTATTCCTCTCCACGGTCCCATCAAACACACCCCGGGGTCAGACACAGTCTGAATCTCCCTCCACACCGTCCCATCACACACTCCCGTGGGCAGCGACAGAGTGATTATTCCTCTACACGGTCCCAACAAACACTCCCGGTGTCAGACACAGTGTGAATTTCCTTCCACACCGTTCCATCACACTCTCCCGGGGTCAGACACAGAGTGAATATTCCTCTACACTGTCCCAACAAACACTCCCGGGGTCAGACACAGAATGATACTCCCGCCAAACTGTCCCATCACACGCTCCCGGGGTCAAACACAGAGTGAATCTTCCTCTACACAGCCCATCACACACTCCCTGGGTCAGACACAGAGAGAATCTCCCTCCACACGTCCCAAAACACACTCCCGGGTCAGACACAGACTGATTATTCCTCTGCACGGTCCCATCAAACACTCCCGGGGTCAGACACAGAGTGATTATTCCTCTACACTGTACCATCAATCACTCCGTGGGTCAGAAACACAGTGATTATTCCTCTACACGGTCCCATCAAACACTCCCGGGTCAGACACAGACTGAATCACCCTCCACGCCGTCCCATCACACACTCCCGGGGTCAGACACTGAGTGATTATTCCTCTACACTGTCCCAACAAACACTCCCGGGGTCAGGCACAGAGTGATTTTTCCTCTACACGGTCCCATCAAACACTCCCGGGTTCAGACACAGAGTGAATCTCCCTCCCCGCCGTCCCATCACACACTCCCGGGGTCAGACACAGAGTGATTATTCCTCTACACGGTCCCATCAAACATTCCCGGGGTCAGGCACAGAGAGATTATTCCTCTACACGGTCCCAACTAACGCTCCCGGGGTCAGACACAGAGTCATTATTCCTCTACACGGTCACATCAAACTCTTCCGGGGTCAGACACAGAGAGATTATTTCTCTACGCGGTCCCATCACACACTCCCGGGGTCAGACACAGAGTGTATCTCCCTCCACGCCGTCCCATCACACACTCCCGGGGTCAGACATATAGTGATTATTCCTCTACACGGTCCCATCAAATACTCCCGGGGTCAGACACAGAGTGATTATTCCTCTACACGGTCCAAGCAAACATTCCCGGGTTCAGACACAGAGTGAATCTCCCTCCACACCGTCCAATCACACACTCCAGTGGTCAGTCACAGTATGATTATTCCTCTCCACCGTCTCATCAAACACTCCCGTGGTCAGGCACAGTATGATTATTCCTCTACACGGTCCCATCAAACATTCCCGGGGTCAGGCACAGAGAGATTATTCCTCTACACGGTCCCAACTAACACTCCCGTGGTCAGACACAGAGTCATTATTCCTCTACACGGTCACATCAAACATTCCCGGGGTCAGGCACAGAGAGATTATTCCTCTACACGGTCCCAACTAACGCTCCCGGGGTCAGACACAGAGTCATTATTCCTCTACACGGTCACATCACTCACTCCCGTGGTCAGACACAGAGTGATTATTCCTCTACACGGTTCCATCAAACACTCCCGGGGTCAGACACAGAGTGTATCTCCCTCCACGCCGTCCCATCACACACTCCCGGGGTCAGACATATAGTGATTATTCCTCTACACGGTCCCATCAAATACTCCCGGGGTCAGACACAGAGTGATTATTCCTCTACACGGTCCAAGCAAACATTCCCGGGTTCAGACACAGAGTGAATCTCCCTCCACACCGTCCAATCACACACTCCAGTGGTCAGTCACAGTATGATTATTCCTCTCCACCGTCTCATCAAACACTCCCGTGGTCAGGCACAGTATGATTATTCCTCTCCACGGTCCCATCATACACTCCCGGGGTCAGACACAGACTAAATCTCCCTCCACACCGTACCATCACACACTCCCGTGGTCAGAGACAGAGTGATTATTCCTATGCACTGTTCCATCAAACACTCCCGGGGTCAGACACAGAGTGAATCTCCATCCACGCCGTCCCATCATACACTCCCGGGGTTAGACACAGAGTGATTGTTCCTCTATACGGTCCCATGAAACACTCCCGGGGTCAGACACAGAGTGAATCTCCCTCCACGCCGTCCCATCACACACTCCCGGGGTCAGACACAGAGTGATTGTTCCTCTATACGTTCCCATCAAACACTCCCGGGGTCAGACACAGAGTCATTATTCCTCTAAACGGTCACATCAAACTCTTCCGGGGACAGACACAGAGAGATTATTCCTCTACACGGTCCCATCACACACTCCCGGGGTCAGACACAGAGTCATTATTCCTCTACACGGTCACATCAAACTCTTCCGGGGTCAGACACAGAGTGAATCTCCCTACACACCGTCCCATCACACACTCCCGTGCTCACACACAGTATGATTATTCCTCTCCACGGACCCAACAAACACTCCCGGGGTCAGACACAGACTGAATCTCCCTCCACACCGTCCCATCACACACTCCCGTGGTCAGAGACAGAGTGATTATTCCTCTGCACGGTCCCATCAAACACTCAAGGGTTCAGACACAGAGTGAATCTCCCTCCACGCCGTCCCATCACACACTCCCGGGGTCAGACAGAGTGAATCTCCCTCCACGCCGTCCCATCACAGACTCCCGGGGTCAGATACAGAGTGATTATTCCTCTACACGGTCCCATCAAACACTCCCGGGGTCAGGCACAGAGAGATTATTCCTCTACACGGTCCCAACTAACGCTCCCGGGGTCAGACACAGAGTCATTATTCCTCTACACGGTCACATCAAACTCTTCCGGGGTCAGACAGAGTGAGATTATACCTCTACACGGTCCCATCAAACACTCCCGGGGTCAGACACAGTCTGAATCTCCCTCCACACCGTCCCATCACACACTCCCGTGGGCAGCGACAGAGTTATTATTCCTCTACACGGTCCCAACAAACACTCCCGGGGTCAAACACAGAGTGAATCTTCCTCTACACAGCCCATCACACACTCCCTGGGTCAGACACAGAGAGAATCTCCCTCCACACGTCCCAAAACACACTCCCGGGTCAGACACAGACTGATTATTCCTCTGCACGGTCCCATCAAACACTCCCGGGGTCAGACACTGAGTGATTATTCCTCTACACTGTCCCAACAAACAATCCCGGGTGCAGGCACAGAGTGATTTTTCCTCTACACGGTCCCATCAAACACTCCCGGGTTCAGACACAGAGTGAATCTCCCTCCACGCCGTCCCATCACACACTCCCGGGGTCAGACACAGAGTGATTATTCCTCTACACGGTCCCATCAAACATTCCCGGGGTCAGGCACAGAGAGATTATTCCTCTACACGGTCCCAACTAACGCTCCCGGGGTCAGACACAGAGTTATTATTCCTCTAAACGGTCACATCAAACTCTTCCGGGGTCAGACACAGAGAGATTATTTCTCTACGCAGTCCCATCACACACTCCCGGGGTCAGACACAGAGTCATTATTCCTCTACACGGTCAGATCAAACTCTTCCGGGGTCAGACACAGTGTGAAGTTATATCCACACGGTCCCATCACTCACTCCCGTGGTCAGACACAGAGTGATTATTCCTCTACACGGTTCCATCAAACACTCCCGGTGTCAGACACAGTGTGAATCTCCTTCCACACCGTCCCATCACACTCTCCCGGGGTCAGACACAGAGTGATTATTCCTCTACACGGTCCCAACAAACACTCACGGGGTCAGACACAGAGTGATTATTCCTCTACACGTTCCCATCAAACACTACCGGGGGACAGACACAGAGTGATTATTCCTCTACGCGGTCCCATCAAACACTCCCGGGGTCAGACACCGAGTGAATCTCCCTCCACACGGTCCCATCACACACTTCCGTGGTCAGACACAGAGTGATTATTCTTCTCCACGGTGCCATCAAACACTCCCGGGGTCACACAAAGAGTGATTATTCCTCTACACATTCCAATCACACACGCCCGGGGTCTGACACAGAATGATACTCCCGCCACACTGTCCCATCACACGCTCCCGGGGTCAAACACAGAGTGAATCTTCCTCTGCTCAGCCCATCACACACTCCCTGTGTCAGACACAGAGTGAATCTCCCTCCACACCGTCCCTACACACACTCCCGGGTCAGACACAGACTGATTGCTCCTCTGCACGTTCCCATCAAACACTCCCGGGGTCAGACACAGAGTGATTATTCCTCTACGCTGTACCATCAAACACTCCGTGGGTCAGACACACAGTGATTATTCCTCTACACGGTCCCATCAAACACTCCCGGGTCAGACACAGATTGAATCACCCTCCACGCCGTCCCATCACACACTCCCGGGGTCAGACACTGAGTGATTATTCCTCTACACGATCCCATCAAACACTCCCGGGGTCAGACACAGAGTGAGTCTCAATCCACACCGTCCCATCACAAACTCCCGGTATCAGACTCAGAGTGATTATTCCTCTACACGGTCCTATCAAACACTCCCGGGGTCAGACACAAAGTGAATTTATATCCACACCGTCCCATCATAATCTCTCGGGGTCAGACACAGAGTGAATCTCCCTCCACACCGTCCAATCACACACTCCAGTGGTCAGACACAGTATGATTATTCCTCTCCACGGTCTCATCAAACACTCCCGGGGTCAGACACAGAGAGATTATTCCTCTACACGGTCCCATCACACACTCCTGGGGACAGACACAGAGTCATTATTCCTCTACAAGGTCAGATCAAACTCTTCCGGGGTCAGACACAGAGTGAATTTATATCCACACCGTCCCATCACACACTCCCGTGGTCAGACACAGTGATTATTCCTCTAAACTGTCCCATCAAACACTCCCGGGGTCAGACAAAGAGTGAATCTCCCTACACACCGTCCCATGACACACTCCCGTGGTCAGGCACAGTAAGATTATTCCTCTCCACGGTCCCATCATACACTCCCGGGGTCAGACACAGACAAAAATCTCCCTCCACACCGTCCCATCACACACTCCCGTGGTCAGAGACAGAGTGATTATTCCTATGCACTGTTCCATCAAACACTCCCGGGGTCAGACACAGAGTGAATCTCCCTCCACGCCGTCCCATCACACACTCCCGCGATCAGACACAGAGTGATTATTCCTCCACACGGTCACATCAAACTCTTCTGGGGACAGACACAGAGAGATTATTCCTCTACACGGTCCCATCACAGACTCCCGGGGTCAGACACAGAGTCATTATTCCTCTACACGTTCACATCAAACTCTTCCGGGGTCAGACACAGAGTGAATTTATATCCACACCGTCCCATCACACAATCCCGTGGTCAGACACAGAGTGATTATTCCTCTACACGGTCCCATCAAACAATCCCGGGGCCAGACAAAGAGTGAATCTCCCTTCACACCGTCCCATCACATACTCCCGTGCTCAGACACATTATGATTATTCCTCTCCACGGTCCCATCAAACACTCCCGGGGTCAGACACAGACTGAATCTCCCTCCACACCGTCCCATCACACACTCCCGTGGTCAGAGACAGAGTGATTATTCCTCTGCACGGTCCCATCAAACACTCAAGGGTTCAGACACAGAGTGAATCTCCCTCCACGCCGTCCCATCACACACTCCCGGGGTCAGACACAGAGTGATTATTCCTCTACACGGTCCAATCAAACACTCGTGGGGTCAGGCACAGAGTGGTTTTTCCTCTACACGGTCCCATCAAACACTCCCAGGTTCAGACACTGAGTGAATCTCCCTCCACGCCGTCCCATCACACACTCCCGGGGTCAGATACAGAGTGATTATTCCTCTACACGGTCCCATCAAACACTCCCGGGGTCAGGCACAGTGAGATTATTCCTCTACACGGTCCCAACTAACGCTCCCGGGGTCAGACACAGAGTCATTATTCCTCTACACGGTCACATCAAACTCTTCCGGGGTCAGACACAGTGAGATTATTCCTCTTCACGGTCCCATCACACACTCCCGGGGTCAGACACAGTATGATTATTCCTCTCCACGGTCCCATCAAACACTTCCGGGGTCAGACACAGACTGAATCTCCCTCCACACCGTCCCATCACACACTCCCGTGGGCAGAGACAGAGTGATTATTACTCTACACGGTAGCAACAAACACTCCCGGTGTCAGACACAGTGTGAATCTCCTTCCACACCGTTCCATCACACTCTCCCGGGGTCAGACACAGAGTGATTATTCCTCTACACTGTACCATCAATCACTCCGTGGGTCAGAAACACAGTGATTATTCCTCTACACGGTCCCATCAAACACTCCCGGGTCAGACACAGACTGAATCACCCTCCACGCCGTCCCATCACACACTCCCGGGGTCAGACACTGAGTGATTATTCCTCTACACTGTCCCAACAAACACTCCCGGGGTCAGGCACAGAGTGATTTTTCCTCTACACGGTCCCATCAAACACTCCCGGGTTCAGACACAGAGTGAATCTCCCTCCCCGCCGTCCCATCACACACTCCCGGGGTCAGACACAGAGTGATTATTCCTCTACACGGTCCCATCAAACATTCCCGGGGTCAGGCACAGAGAGATTATTCCTCTACACGGTCCCAACTAACGCTCCCGGGGTCAGACACAGAGTCATTATTCCTCTACACGGTCACATCAAACTCTTCCGGGGTCAGACACAGAGAGATTATTTCTCTACGCGGTCCCATCACACACTCCCGGGGTCAGACACAGAGTCATTATTCCTCTACACGGTCAGATCAAACTCTTCCGGGGTCAGACACAGAGTGAATTTATATCCACACCGTCCCATCACTCACTCCCGTGGTCAGACACAGAGTGATTATTCCTCTACACGGTTCCATCAAACACTCCCGGGGTCAGACACAGAGTGTATCTCCCTCCACGCCGTCCCATCACACACTCCCGGGGTCAGACATATAGTGATTATTCCTCTACACGGTCCAAGCAAACATTCCCGGGTTCAGACACAGAGTGAATCTCCCTCCACACCGTCCAATCACATACTCCAGTGGTCAGTCACAGTATGATTATTCCTCTCCACCGTCTCATCAAACACTCCCGGGGTCAGACACAGAGAGATTATTCCTCTACACGGTCCCAACTAACGCTCCCGGGGTCAGACACAGAGTGATTATTCCTCTGCACGGTCACATCAAACACTCCCGGGGTCAGACAAAGAGTGAATCTCCCTAAACACCGTCCAATCACACACTCCCGTGGTCAGGCACAGTATGATTATTCCTCTCCACGGTCCCATCATACACTCCCGGGGTCAGACACAGACTAAATCTCCCTCCACACCGTCCCATCACACACTCCCGTGGTCAGAGACAGAGTGATTATTCCTATGCACTGTTCCATCAAACACTCCCGGGGTCAGACACAGAGTGAATCTCCATCCACGCCGTCCCATCACACACTCCCGGGGTCAGACACAGAGTGATTGTTCCTCTATACGGTCCCATCAAACACTCCCGGGGTCAGACACAGAGAGATTATTCCTCTACACGGTCCCAACTAACGCTCCCGGGGTCAGACACAGAGTCATTATTCCTCTAAACGGTCACATCAAACTCTTCCGGGGACAGACACAGAGAGATTATTCCTCTACACGGTCCCATCACACACTCCCGGGGTCAGACACAGAGTCATTATTCCTCTACACGGTCACATCAAACTCTTCCGGGGTCAGACACAGAGTGAATCTCCCTACACACCGTCCCATCACACACTCCCGTGCTCACACACAGTATGATTATTCCTCTCCACGGTCCCATCAAACACTCCCGGGGTCAGACACAGACTGAATCTCCCTCCACACCGTCCCATCACACACTCCCGTGGTCAGAGACAGAGTGATTATTCCTCTGCACGGTCCCATCAAACACTCAAGGGTTCAGACACAGAGTGAATCTCCCTCCACGCCGTCCCATCACACACTCCCGGGGTCAGACAGAGTGAATCTCCCTCCACGCCGTCCCATCACAGACTCCCGGGGTCAGATACAGAGTGATTATTCCTCTACACGGTCCCATCAAACACTCCCGGGGTCAGGCACAGAGAGATTATTCCTCTACACGGTCCCAACTAACGCTCCCGGGGTCAGACACAGAGTCATTATTCCTCTACACGGTCACATCAAACTCTTCCGGGGTCAGACAGAGTGAGATTATACCTCTACACGGTCCCATCAAACACTCCCGGTGTCAGACACAGTGTGAATCTCCTTCCACACCGTTCCATCACACTCTCCCGGGGTCAGACACAGAGTGATTATTCCTCTACACTGTCCCAACAAACACTCCCGGGGTCAGACACAGAATGATACTCCCGCCAAACTGTCCCATCACACGCTCCCGGGGTCAAACACAGAGTGAATCTTCCTCTACACAGCCCATCACACACTCCCTGGGTCAGACACAGAGAGAATCTCCCTCCACACGTCCCAAAACACACTCCCGGGTCAGACACAGACTGATTATTCCTCTGCACGGTCCCATCAAACACTCCCGGGGTCAGACACTGAGTGATTATTCCTCTACACTGTCCCAACAAACAATCCCGGGTGCAGGCACAGAGTGATTTTTCCTCTACACGGTCCCATCAAACACTCCCGGGTTCAGACACAGAGTGAATCTCCCTCCACGCCGTCCCATCACACACTCCCGGGGTCAGACACAGAGTGATTATTCCTCTACACGGTCCCATCAAACATTCCCGGGGTCAGGCACAGAGAGATTATTCCTCTACACGGTCCCAACTAACGCTCCCGGGGTCAGACACAGAGTCATTATTCCTCTACACGGTCACATCAAACTCTTCCGGGGTCAGACACAGAGAGATTATTTCTCTACGCAGTCCCATCACACACTCCCGGGGTCAGACACAGAGTCATTATTCCTCTACACGGTCAGATCAAACTCTTCCGGGGTCAGACACAGTGTGAATTTATATCCACACGGTCCCATCACTCACTCCCGTGGTCAGACACAGAGTGATTATTCCTCTACACGGTTCCATCAAACACTCCCGGTGTCAGACACAGTGTGAATCTCCTTCCACACCGTCCCATCACACTCTCCCGGGGTCAGACACAGAGTGATTATTCCTCTACACGGTCCCAACAAACACTCACGGGGTCAGACACAGAGTGATTATTCCTCTACACGTTCCCATCAAACACTACCGGGGGACAGACACAGAGTGAATCTCCCTCCACACGGTCCCATCACACACTTCCGTGGTCAGACACAGAGTGATTATTCTTCTCCACGGTGCCATCAAACACTCCCGGGGTCACACAAAGAGTGATTATTCCTCTACACATTCCAATCACACACGCCCGGGGTCTGACACAGAATGATACTCCCGCCACACTGTCCCCTCACACGCTCCCGGGGTCAAACACAGAGTGAATCTTCCTCTGCTCAGCCCATCACACACTCCCTGTGTCAGACACAGAGTGAATCTCCCTCCACACCGTCCCTACACACACTCCCGGGTCAGACACAGACTGATTGCTCCTCTGCACGTTCCCATCAAACACTCCCGGGGTCAGACACAGAGTGATTATTCCTCTACGCTGTACCATCAAACACTCCGTGGGTCAGACACACAGTGATTATTCCTCTAGACGGTCCCATCAAACACTCCCGGGTCAGACACAGATTGAATCACCCTCCACGCCGTCCCATCACACACTCCCGGGGTCAGACACTGAGTGATTATTCCTCTACACGATCCCATCAAACACTCCCGGGGTCAGACACAGAGTGAGTCTCAATCCACGCCGTCCCATCACACACTCCCGGGGTCAGACACAGAGTGATTATTCCTCTACACGGTCCCATCAAACATTCCCGGGGTCAGGCACAGAGAGATTATTCCTCTACACGGTCCCAACTAACTCTCCCGGGGTCAGACACAGAGTCATTATTCCTCTACACGGTCACATCAAACTCTTCCGGGGTCAGACACAGAGAGATTATTTCTCTACGCAGTCCCATCACACACTCCCGGGGTCAGACACAGAGTCATTATTCCTCTACACGGTCAGATCAAACTCTTCCGGGGTCAGACACAGTGTGAATTTATATCCACACGGTCCCATCACTCACTCCCGTGGTCAGACACAGAGTGATTATTCCTCTACACGGTTCCATCAAACACTCCCGGTGTCAGACACAGTGTGAATCTCCTTCCACACCGTCCCATCACACTCTCCCGGGGTCAGACACAGAGTGATTATTCCTCTACACGGTCCCAACAAACACTCACGGGGTCAGACACAGAGTGATTATTCCTCTACACATTCCAATCACACACGCCCGGGGTCTGACACAGAATGATACTCCCGCCACACTGTCCCCTCACACGCTCCCGGGGTCAAACACAGAGTGAATCTTCCTCTGCTCAGCCCATCACACACTCCCTGTGTCAGACACAGAGTGAATCTCCCTCCACACCGTCCCTACACACACTCCCGGGTCAGACACAGACTGATTGCTCCTCTGCACGTTCCCATCAAACACTCCCGGGGTCAGACACAGAGTGAATCTCCCTCCACGCCGTCCCATCACACACTCCCGGGGTCAGACACAGAGTGATTATTCCTCTACACGGTCCCATCAAACATTCCCGGGGTCAGGCACAGAGAGATTATTCCTCTACACGGTCCCAACTAACGCTCCCGGGGTCAGACACAGAGTCATTATTCCTCTACACGGTCACATCAAACTCTTCCGGGGTCAGACACAGAGAGATTATTTCTCTACGCAGTCCCATCACACACTCCCGGGGTCAGACACAGAGTCATTATTCCTCTACACGGTCAGATCAAACTCTTCCGGGGTCAGACACAGTGTGAATTTATATCCACACGGTCCCATCACTCACTCCCGTGGTCAGACACAGAGTGATTATTCCTCTACACGGTTCCATCAAACACTCCCGGTGTCAGACACAGTGTGAATCTCCTTCCACACCGTCCCATCACACTCTCCCGGGGTCAGACACAGAGTGATTATTCCTCTACACGGTCCCAACAAACACTCACGGGGTCAGACACAGAGTGATTATTCCTCTACACGTTCCCATCAAACACTACCGTGGGACAGACACAGAGTGAATCTCCCTCCACACGGTCCCATCACACACTTCCGTGGTCAGACACAGAGTGATTATTCTTCTCCACGGTGCCATCAAACACTCCCGGGGTCACACAAAGAGTGATTATTCCTCTACACATTCCAATCACACACGCCCGGGGTCTGACACAGAATGATACTCCCGCCACACTGTCCCCTCACACGCTCCCGGGGTCAAACACAGAGTGAATCTTCCTCTGCTCAGCCCATCACACACTCCCTGTGTCAGACACAGAGTGAATCTCCCTCCACACCGTCCCTACACACACTCCCGGGTCAGACACAGACTGATTGCTCCTCTGCACGTTCCCATCAAACACTCCCGGGGTCAGACACAGAGTGATTATTCCTCTACGCTGTACCATCAAACACTCCGTGGGTCAGACACACAGTGATTATTCCTCTAGACGGTCCCATCAAACACTCCCGGGTCAGACACAGATTGAATCACCCTCCACGCCGTCCCATCACACACTCCCGGGGTCAGACACTGAGTGATTATTCCTCTACACGATCCCATCAAACACTCCCGGGGTCAGACACAGAGTGAGTCTCAATCCACACCGTCCCATCACAAACTCCCGGTATCAGACTCAGAGTGATTATTCCTCTACACGGTCCTATCAAACACTCCCGGGGTCAGACACAGAGTGAATTTATATCCACACCGTCCCATCATAATCTCTCGGGGTCAGACACAGAGTGAATCTCCCTCCACACCGTCCAATCACACACTCCAGTGGTCAGACACAGTATGATTATTCCTCTCCACGGTCTCATCAAACACTCCCGGGGTCAGACACAGAGAGATTATTCCTCTACACGGTCCCATCACACACTCCCGGGGTCAGACACAGAGTCATTATTCCTCTACAAGGTCAGATCAAACTCTTCCGGGGTCAGACACAGAGTGAATTTATATCCACACCGTCCCATCACACACTCCCGTGGTCAGACACAGTGATTATTCCTCTAAACTGTCCCATCAAACACTCCCGGGGTCAGACAAAGAGTGAATCTCCCTACACACCGTCCCATGACACACTCCCGTGGTCAGGCACAGTATGATTATTCCTCTCCACGGTCCCATCATACACTCCCGGGGTCAGACACAGACTAAATCTCCCTCCACACCGTCCCATCACACACTCCCGTGGTCAGACACAGAGTGATTATTCCTCTACACGGTCCCATCAAACAATCCCGGGGCCAGACAAAGAGTGAATCTCCCTACACACCGTCCCATGACACACTCCCGTGGTCAGGCACAGTAAGATTATTCCTCTCCACGGTCCCATCATACACTCCCGGGGTCAGACACAGACAAAAATCTCCCTCCACACCGTCCCATCACACACTCCCGTGGTCAGAGACAGAGTGATTATTCCTATGCACTGTTCCATCAAACACTCCCGGGGTCAGACACAGAGTGAATCTCCCTCCACGCCGTCCCATCACACACTCCCGCGATCAGACACAGAGTGATTATTCCTCCACACGGTCACATCAAACTCTTCTGGGGACAGACACAGAGAGATTATTCCTCTACACGGTCCCATCACACACTCCCGGGGTCAGACACAGAGTCATTATTCCTCTACACGTTCACATCAAACTCTTCCGGGGTCAGACACAGAGTGAATTTATATCCACACCGTCCCATCACACAATCCCGTGGTCAGACACAGAGTGATTATTCCTCTACACGGTCCCATCAAACAATCCCGGGGCCAGACAAAGAGTGAATCTCCCTACACACCGTCCCATCACACACTCCCGTGCTCAGACACATTATGATTATTCCTCTCCACGGTCCCATCAAACACTCCCGGGGTCAGACACAGACTGAATCTCCCTCCACACCGTCCCATCACACACTCCCGTGGTCAGAGACAGAGTGATTATTCCTCTGCACGGTCCCATCAAACACTCAAGGGTTCAGACACAGAGTGAATCTCCCTCCACGCCGTCCCATCACACACTCCCGGGGTCAGACACAGAGTGATTATTCCTCTACACGGTCCAATCAAACACTCGTGGGGTCAGGCACAGAGTGGTTTTTCCTCTACACGGTCCCATCAAACACTCCCAGGTTCAGACACAGAGTGAATCTCCCTCCACGCCGTCCCATCACACACTCCCGGGGTCAGATACAGAGTGATTATTCCTCTACACGGTCCCATCAAACACTCCCGGGGTCAGGCACAGAGAGATTATTCCTCTACACGGTCCCAACTAACGCTCCCGGGGTCAGACACAGAGTCATTATTCCTCTACACGGTCACATCAAACTCTTCCGGGGTCAGACACAGTGAGATTATTCCTCTACACGGTCCCATCACACACTCCCGGGGTCAGACACAGTATGATTATTCCTCTCCACGGTCCCATCAAACACTCCCGGGGTCAGACACAGACTGAATCTCCCTCCACACCGTCCCATCACACACTCCCGTGGGCAGCGACAGAGTTATTATTCCTCTACACGGTCCCAACAAACACTCCCGGTGTCAGACACAGTGTGAATCTCCTTCCACACCGTTCCATCACACTCTCCCGGGGTCAGACACAGAGTGATTATTCCTCTACACTGTCCCAACAAACACTCCCGGGGTCAGACACAGAATGATACTCCCGCCAAACTGTCCCATCACACGCTCCCGGGGTCAAACACAGAGTGAATCTTCCTCTACACAGCCCATCACACACTCCCTGGGTCAGACACAGAGAGAATCTCCCTCCACACGTCCCAAAACACACTCCCGGGTCAGACACAGACTGATTATTCCTCTGCACGGTCCCATCAAACACTCCCGGGGTCAGACACTGAGTGATTATTCCTCTACACTGTCCCAACAAACAATCCCGGGTGCAGGCACAGAGTGATTTTTCCTCTACACGGTCCCATCAAACACTCCCGGGTTCAGACACAGAGTGAATCTCCCTCCACGCCGTCCCATCACACACTCCCGGGGTCAGACACAGAGTGATTATTCCTCTACACGGTCCCATCAAACATTCCCGGGGTCAGGCACAGAGAGATTATTCCTCTACACGGTCCCAACTAACGCTCCCGGGGTCAGACACAGAGTCATTATTCCTCTACACGGTCACATCAAACTCTTCCGGGGTCAGACACAGAGAGATTATTTCTCTACGCAGTCCCATCACACACTCCCGGGGTCAGACACAGAGTCATTATTCCTCTACACGGTCAGATCAAATTCTTCCGGGGTCACACACAGTGTGAATTTATATCCACACGGTCCCATCACTCACTCCCGTGGTCAGACACAGAGTGATTATTCCTCTACACGGTTCCATCAAACACTCCCGGTGTCAGACACAGTGTGAATCTCCTTCCACACCGTCCCATCACACTCTCCCGGGGTCAGACACAGAGTGATTATTCCTCTACACGGTCCCAACAAACACTCACGGGGTCAGACACAGAGTGATTATTCCTCTACACGTTCCCATCAAACACTACCGGGGGACAGACACAGAGTGAATCTCCCTCCACACGGTCCCATCACACACTTCCGTGGTCAGACACAGAGTGATTATTCTTCTCCACGGTGCCATCAAACACTCCCGGGGTCACACAAAGAGTGATTATTCCTCTACACATTCCAATCACACACGCCCGGGGTCTGACACAGAATGATACTCCCGCCACACTGTCCCCTCACACGCTCCCGGGGTCAAACACAGAGTGAATCTTCCTCTGCTCAGCCCATCACACACTCCCTGTGTCAGACACAGAGTGAATCTCCCTCCACACCGTCCCTACACACACTCCCGGGTCAGACACAGACTGATTGCTCCTCTGCACGTTCCCATCAAACACTCCCGGGGTCAGACACAGAGTGATTATTCCTCTACGCTGTACCATCAAACACTCCGTGGGTCAGACACACAGTGATTATTCCTCTAGACGGTCCCATCAAACACTCCCGGGTCAGACACAGATTGAATCACCCTCCACGCCGTCCCATCACACACTCCCGGGGTCAGACACTGAGTGATTATTCCTCTACACGGTCCCATCACACACTCCCGGGGTCAGACACAGAGTCATTATTCCTCTACAAGGTCAGATCAAACTCTTCCGGGGTCAGACACAGAGTGAGTCTCAATCCACACCGTCCCATCACAAACTCCCGGTATCAGACTCAGAGTGATTATTCCTCTACACGGTCCTATCAAACACTCCCGGGGTCAGACACAGAGTGAATGTATATCCACACCGTCCCATCATAATCTCTCGGGGTCAGACACAGAGTGAATCTCCCTCCACACCGTCCAATCACACACTCCAGTGGTCAGACACAGTATGATTATTCCTCTCCACGGTCTCATCAAACACTCCCGGGGTCAGACACAGAGAGATTATTCCTCTACACGGTCCCATCACACACTCCCGGGGTCAGACACAGAGTCATTATTCCTCTACAAGGTCAGATCAAACTCTTCCGGGGTCAGACACAGAGTGAATTTATATCCACACCGTCCCATCACACACTCCCGTGGTCAGACACAGTGATTATTCCTCTAAACTGTCCCATCAAACACTCCCGGGGTCAGACAAAGAGTGAATCTCCCTACACACCGTCCCATGACACACTCCCGTGGTCAGGCACAGTATGATTATTCCTCTCCACGGTCCCATCATACACTCCCGGGGTCAGACACAGACTAAATCTCCCTCCACACCGTCCCATCACACACTCCCGTGGTCAGACACAGAGTGATTATTCCTCTACACGGTCCCATCAAACAATCCCGGGGCCAGACAAAGAGTGAATCTCCCTACACACCGTCCCATGACACACTCCCGTGGTCAGGCACAGTAAGATTATTCCTCTCCACGGTCCCATCATACACTCCCGGGGTCAGACACAGACAAAAATCTCCCTCCACACCGTCCCATCACACACTCCCGTGGTCAGAGACAGAGTGATTATTCCTATGCACTGTTCCATCAAACACTCCCGGGGTCAGACACAGAGTGAATCTCCCTCCACGCCGTCCCATCACACACTCCCGCGATCAGACACAGAGTGATTATTCCTCCACACGGTCACATCAAACTCTTCTGGGGACAGACACAGAGAGATTATTCCTCTACACGGTCCCATCACACACTCCCGGGGTCAGACACAGAGTCATTATTCCTCTACACGTTCACATCAAACTCTTCCGGGGTAAGACACAGAGTGAATTTATATCCACACCGTCCCATCACACAATCCCGTGGTCAGACACAGAGTGATTATTCCTCTACACGGTCCCATCAAACAATCCCGGGGCCAGACAAAGAGTGAATCTCCCTACACACCGTCCCATCACACACTCCCGTGCTCAGACACATTATGATTATTCCTCTCCACGGTCCCATCAAACACTCCCGGGGTCAGACACAGACTGAATCTCCCTCCACACCGTCCCATCACACACTCCCGTGGTCAGAGACAGAGTGATTATTCCTCTGCACGGTCCCATCAAACACTCAAGGGTTCAGACACAGAGTGAATCTCCCTCCACGCCGTCCCATCACACACTCCCGGGGTCAGACACAGAGTGATTATTCCTCTACACGGTCCAATCAAACACTCGTGGGGTCAGGCACAGAGTGGTTTTTCCTCTACACGGTCCCATCAAACACTCCCAGGTTCAGACACAGAGTGAATCTCCCTCCACGCCGTCCCATCACACACTCCCGGGGTCAGATACAGAGTGATTATTCCTCTACACGGTCCCATCAAACACTCCCGGGGTCAGGCACAGAGAGATTATTCCTCTACACGGTCCCAACTAACGCTCCCGGGGTCAGACACAGAGTCATTATTCCTCTACACGGTCACATCAAACTCTTCCGGGGTCAGACACAGTGAGATTATTCCTCTACACGGTCCCATCACACACTCCCGGGGTCAGACACAGTATGATTATTCCTCTCCACGGTCCCATCAAACACTTCCGGGGTCAGACACAGACTGAATCTCCCTCCACACCGTCCCATCACACACTCCCGTGGGCAGAGACAGAGTGATTATTACTCTACACGGTAGCAACAAACACTCCCGGTGTCAGACACAGTGTGAATCTCCTTCCACACCGTTCCATCACACTCTCCCGGGGTCAGACACAGAGTGATTATTCCTCTACACTGTCCCAACAAACACTCCCGGGGTCAGACACAGAATGAATCTTCCTCTACACAGCCCATCACACACTCCCTGGGTCAGAGACAGAGTGATTATTCCTATGCACTGTTCCATCAAACACTCCCGGGGTCAGACAGAGAGTGAATCTCCATCCACGCCGTCCCATCACACACTCCCGGGGTCAGACACAGAGTGATTGTTCCTCTATACGGTCCCATCAAACACTCCCGGGGTCAGACACAGAGAGATTATTCCTCTACACGGTCCCAACTAACGCTCCCGGGGTCAGACACAGCGTCATTATTCCTCTAAACGGTCACATCAAACTCTTCCGGGGACAGACACAGAGAGATTATTCCTCTACACGGTCCCATCACACACTCCCGGGGTCAGACACAGAGTCATTATTCCTCTACACGGTCACATCAAACTCTTCCGGGGTCAGACACAGAGTGAATTTATATCCACACCGTCCCATCACACAATCCCGTGGTCAGACACAGAGTGATTATTCCTCTACACGGTCCCATCAAACAATCCCGGGGCCAGACAAAGAGTGAATCTCCCTACACACCGTCCCATCACACACTCCCGTGCTCACACACAGTATGATTATTCCTCTCCACGGTCCCATCAAACACTCCCGGGGTCAGACACAGACTGAATCTCCCTCCACACCGTCCCATCACACACTCCCGTGGTCAGAGACAGAGTGATTATTCCTCTGCACGGTCCCATCAAACACTCAAGGGTTCAGACACAGAGTGAATCTCCCTCCACGCCGTCCCATCACATACTCCCGGGGTCAGACAGTGTGATTATTCCTCTACACGGTCCCATCAAACACTCCCGGGGTCAGGCACAGAGTGATTTTTCCGCTACACGGTCCCATCAAACACTCCCAGGTTCAGACACAGAGTGAATCTCCCTCCACGCCGTCCCATCACAGACTCCCGGGGTCAGATACAGAGTGATTATTCCTCTACACGGTCCCATCAAACACTCCCGGGGTCAGGCACAGAGAGATTATTCCTCTCCAAGGTCCCAACTAACGCTCCCGGGGTCAGACACAGAGTCATTATTCCTCTACACGGTCACATCAAACTCTTCCGGGGTCAGACACAGTGAGATTATACCTCTACACGGTCCCATCACACACTCCCGGGGTCAGACCAAGTATGATTATTCCTCTCCACGGTCCCATCAAACACTCCCGGGGTCAGACACAGACTGAATCTCCCTCCACACCGTCCCATCACACACTCCCGTGGGCACCGACAGAGTGATTATTCCTCTACACGGTGCCAACAAACACTCCCGGTGTCAGACACAGTGTGAATCTCCTTCCACACCGTTCCATCACACTCTCCCGGGGTCAGACACAGAGTGATTATTCCTCTACACTGACCCAACAAACACTCCCGGGGTCAGACACAGAATGATACTCCCGCCAAACTGTCCCATCACACGCTCCCGGGGTCAAACACAGAGTGAATCTTCCTCTACACAGCCCATCACACACTCCCTGGGTCAGACACAGAGAGAATCTCCCTCCACACGTCCCAAAACACACTCCCGGGTCAGACACAGACTGATTATTCCTCTGCACGGTCCCATCAAACACTCCCGGGGTCAGACACAGAGTGATTATTCCTCTACACTGTACCATCAAACACTCCGTGGGTCAGAAACACAGTGATTATTCCTCTACACGGTCCCATCAAACACTCCCGGGTCAGACACAGACTGAATCACCCTCCACGCCGTCCCATCACACACTCCCGGGGTCAGACACTGAGTGATTATTCCTCTACACTGTCCCAACAAACACTCCCGGGGTCAGGCACAGAGTGATTTTTCCTCTACACGGTCCCATCAAACATTCCCGGGGTCAGGCACAGAGAGATTATTTCTCTACGCGGTCCCATCACACACTCCCGGGGTCAGACACAGAGTCATTATTCCTCTACACGGTCAGATCAAACTCTTCCGAGGTCAGACACAGAGTGAATTTATATCCACACGGTCCCAAAACTCACTCCCGTGGTCAGACACAGAGTGATTATTCCTCTACACGGTCCCAACAAACACTCCCGGTGTCAGACACAGTGGGAATCTCCTTCCAGACCGTCCCATCACACTCTCCCGGGGTCAGACACAGAGTGATTATTCCTCTACGCGGTCCGATCAAACACTCCCGGGGTCAGACACCGAGTGAATCTCCCTCCACACGGTCCCATCACACACTTCCGTGGTCAGACACAGAGTGATTATTCTTCTCCACGGTGCCATCAAACACTCCCGGGGTCACACACAGAGTGATTATTCCTCTACACATTCCAATCACACACGCCCGGGGTCTGACACAGAATGATACTCCCGCCACACTGTCCCATCACACGCTCCCGGGGTCAAACACAGAATGAAGCTTCCTCTACACAGCCCATCACACACTCCCGGGGTCAGACACAGAGTGATTATTCCTCTACGCTGTACCATCAAACACTCCGTGGGTCAGACACACAGTGATTATTCCTCTACACGGTCCCATCAAACACTCACGGGTCAGACACAGATTGAATCACCCTCCACGCCGTCCCATCACACACTCCCGGGGTCAGACACTGAGTGATTATTCCTCTACACGATCCCATCAAACACTCCCGGGGTCAGACACAGAGTGAGTCTCAATCCACACCGTCCCATCACAAACTCCCGGTATCAGACTCAGAGTGATTATTCCTCTACACGGTCCTATCAAACACTCCCGGGGTCAGACACAGAGTGAATTTATATCCACACCGTCCCATCATAATCCCTCGTGGTCAGACACAGAGTGAATCTCCCTCCACACCGTCCAATCACACACTCCAGTGGTCAGACACAGTATGATTATTCCTCTCCACGGTCTCATCAAACATTCCCGGGGTCAGACACAGAGAGATTATTCCTCTACACGGTCCCAACTAACGCTCCCGGGGTCAGACACAGAGTCATTGTTCCTCTGCACGGTCCCATCAAACACTCCCGGGGTCAGACAAAGAGTGAATCTCCCTACGCACCGTCCCATGACACACTCCCGTGGTCAGGCACAGTATGATTATTCCTCTCCACGGTCCCATCATACACTCCCGGGGTCAGACACAGACTAAATCTCCCTCCACACCGTCCCATCACACACTCCCGTGGTCAGACACAGAGTGATTATTCCTCTACACGGTCCCATCAAACAATCCCGGGGCCAGACAAAGAGTGAATCTCCCTACACACCTTCCCATGACACACTCCCGTGGTCAGGCACAGTAAGATTATTCCTCTCCAAGGTCCCATCATACACTCCCGGGGTCAGACACAGACAAAAATCTCCCTCCACACCGTCCCATCACACACTCCCGTGGTCAGAGACAGAGTGATTATTCCTATGCACTGTTCCATCAAACACTCCCGGGGTCAGACACAGAGTGAATCTCCCTCCACGCCGTCCCATCACACACTCCCGCGGTCAGACACAGAGTGATTATTCCTCTATACGGTCCCATCAAACACTCCCGGGGTCAGACACAGAGAGATTATTCCTCTACACGGTCCCAACTAACGCTCCCGGGGTCAGACACAGAGTCATTATTCCTCCATACGGTCACATCAAACACTTCTGGGGACAGACACAGAGAGATTATTCCTCTACACGGTCCCATCACACACTCCCGGGGTCAGACACAGAGTCATTATTCCTCTACACGGTCACATCAAACTCTTCCTGGGTCAGACACAGAGTGAATTTATATCCACACCGTCCCATCACACAATCCCGTGGTCAGACACAGAGTGATTATTCCTCTACACGGTCCCATCAAACAATCCCGGGGCCAGACAAAGAGTGAATCTCCCTACACACCGTCCCATCACACACTCCCGTGCTCAGACACAGTATGATTATTCCTCTCCACGGTCCCATCAAACACTCCAGGGGTCAGACACAGACTGAATCTCCCTCCACACCGTCCCATCACACACTCCCGTGGTCAGAGACAGAGTGATTATTCCTCTGCACGGTCCCATCAAACACTCAAGGGTTCAGACACAGAGTGAATCTCCCTCCACGCCGTCCCATCACACACTCCCGTGGTCAGACACAGAGTGATTATTCCTCTACACGGTCCAATCAAACACTCGTGGGGTCAGGCACAGAGTGGTTTTTCCTCTACACGGTCCCATCAAACACTCCCAGGTTCAGACACAGAGTGAATCTCCCTCCACGCCGTCCCATCACACACTCCCGGGGTCAGATACAGAGTGATTATTCCTCTACACGGTCCCATCAAACACTCCCGGGGTCAGGCACAGAGAGATTATTCCTCTACACGGTCCCAACTAACGCTCCCGGGGTCAGACACAGAGTCATTATTCCTCTACACGGTCACATCAAACTCTTCCGGGGTCAGACACAGTCAGATTATTCCTCTACACGGTCCCATCACACACTCCCGGGGTCAGACACAGTATGATTATTCCTCTCCACGGTCCCATCAAACACTCCCGGGGTCAGACACAGACTGAATCTCCCTCCACACCGTCCCATCACACACTCCCTGGGTCAGAGACAGAGTGATTATTCCTATGCACTGTTCCATCAAACACTCCCGGGGTCAGACACAGAGTGAATCTCCATCCACGCCGTCCCATCACACACTCCCGGGGTCAGACACAGAGTGATTGTTCCTCTATACGGTCCCATCAAACACTCCCGGGGTCATACACAGAGAGATTATTCCTCTACACGGTCCCAACTAACGCTCCCGGGGTCAGACACAGAGTCATTATTCCTCTAAACGGTCACATCAAACTCTTCCGGGGACAGACACAGAGAGATTATTCCTCTACACGGTCCCATCACACACTCCCGGGGTCAGACACAGAGTCATTATTCCTCTACACGGTCCCATCAAACAATCCCGGGGCCAGACAAAGAGTGAATCTCCCTACACACCGTCCCATCACACACTCCCGTGCTCACACACAGTATGATTATTCCTCTCCACGGTCCCATCAAACACTCCCGGGGTCAGACACAGACTGAATCTCCCTCCACACCGTCCCATCACACACTCCCTAGGTCAGAGACAGAGTGATTATTCCTCTGCACGGTCCCATCAAACACTCAAGGGTTCAGACACAGAGTGAATCTCCCTCCACGCCGTCCCATCACACACTCCCGGGGTCAGACACAGAGTGAATCTCCCTCCACGCCGTCCCATCACAGACTCCCGGGGTCAGATACAGAGTTATTATTCCTCTACACGGTCCCATCAAACACTCCCGGGGTCAGGCACAGAGAGATTATTCCTCTACACGGTCCCAACTAACGCTCCCGGGGTCAGACACAGAGTCATTAATCCTCTACACGGTCACATCAAACTCTTCTGGGGTCAGACACAGTGAGATTATACCTCTACACGGTCCCATCACACACTCCCGGGGTCAGACAGAGTATGATTATTCCTCTCCACGGTCCCATCAAACACTCCCGGGGTCAGACACAGACTGAATCTCCCTCCACACCGTCCCATCACACACTCCCGTGGGCACCGACAGAGTGATTATTCCTCTACACGGTGCCAACAAACACTCCCGGTGTCAGACACAGTGTGAATCTCCTTCCACACCGTTCCATCACACTCTCCCGGGGTCAGACACAGAGTGATTATTCCTCTACACTGACCCAACAAACACTCCCGGGGTCAGACACAGAATGATACTCCCGCCAAACTGTCCCATCACACGCTCCCGGGGTCAAACACAGAGTGAATCTTCCTCTACACAGCCCATCACACACTCCCTGGGTCAGACACAGAGAGAATCTCCCTCCACACGTCCCAAAACACACTCCCGGGTCAGACACAGACTGATTATTCCTCTGCACGGTCCCATCAAACACTCCCGGGGTCAGACACAGAGTGATTATTCCTCTACACTGTACCATCAAACACTCCGTGGGTCAGAAACACAGTGATTATTCCTCTACACGGTCCCATCAAACACTCCCGGGTCAGACACAGACTGAATCACCCTCCACGCCGTCCCATCACACACTCCCGGGGTCAGACACTGAGTGATTATTCCTCTACACTGTCCCAACAAACACTCTCGGGGTCAGGCACAGAGTGATTTTTCCTCTACACGGTCCCATCACACATTCCCGGGGTCAGGCACAGAGAGATTATTCCTCTACACGGTCCCAACTAACGCTCCCGGGGTCAGACACAGAGTCATTATTCCTCTACACGGTCACATAAACTCTTCCGGGGTCAGACACAGAGAGATTATTTCTCTACGCGGTCCCATCACACACTCCCGGGGTCAGACACAGAGTCATTATTCCTCTACACGGTCAGATCAAACTCTTCCGAGGTCAGACACAGAGTGAATTTATATCCACACGGTCCCAACACTCACTCCCGTGGTCAGACACAGAGTGATTATTCCTCTACACGGTCCCAACAAACACTCCCGGTGTCAGACACAGTGGGAATCTCCTTCCAGACCGTCCCATCACACTCTCCCGGGGTCAGACACAGAGTGATTATTCCTCTACGCGGTCCCATCAAACACTCCCGGGGTCAGACACAGAGTGAATCTCCCTCCACACGGTCCCATCACACACTTCCGTGTTCAGACACAGAGTGATTATTCTTCTCCACGGTGCCATCAAACACTCCCGGGGTCACACACAGATTGATTATTCCTCTACACATTCCAATCACACACGCCCGGGGTCTGACACAGAATGATACTCCCGCCACACTGTCCCATCACACGCTCCCGGGGTCAAACACAGAATGAAGCTTCCTCTACACAGCCCATCACACACTCCCGGGGTCAGACACAGAGTGATTATTCCTCTACGCTGTACCATCAAACACTCCGTGGGTCAGACACACAGTGATTATTCCTCTACACGGTCCCATCAAACACTCACGGGTCAGACACAGATTGAATCACCCTCCACGCCGTCCCATCACACACTCCCGGGGTCAGACACTGAGTGATTATTCCTCTACACGATCCCATCAAACACTCCCGGGGTCAGACACAGAGTGAGTCTCAATCCACACCGTCCCATCACAAACTCCCGGTATCAGACTCAGAGTGATTATTCCTCTACACGGTCCTATCAAACACTCCCGGGGTCAGACACAGAGTGAATTTATATCCACACCGTCCAATCATAATCCCTCGGGGTCAGACACAGAGTGAATCTCCCTACACACCGTCCAATCACACACTCCAGTGGTTAGACACAGTATGATTATTCCTCTCCACGGTCTCATCAAACACTCCCGGGGTCAGACACAGAGAGATTATTCCTCTACACGGTCCCAACTAACGCTCCCGGGGTCAGACACAGAGTCATTGTTCCTCTGCACGGTCCCATCAAACACTCCCGGGGTCAGACAAAGAGTGAATCTCCCTACGCACCGTCCCATGACACACTCCCGTGGTCAGGCACAGTATGATTATTCCTCTCCACGGTCCCATCATACACTCCCGGGGTCAGACACAGACTAAATCTCCCTCCACACCGTCCCATCACACACTCCCGTGGTCAGACACAGAGTGATTATTCCTCTACACGGTCCCATCAAACAATCCCGGGGCCAGACAAAGAGTGAATCTCCCTACACACCGTCCCATGACACACTCCCGTGGTCAGACACAGAGTGATTATTCCTCTACACGGTCCAATCAAACACTCGTGGGGTCAGGCACACAGTGGTTTTTCCTCTACACGGTCCCATCAAACACTCCCAGGTTCAGACACAGAGTGAATCTCCCTCCACGCCGTCCCATCACACACTCCCGGGGTCAGATACAGAGTGATTATTCCTCTACACGGTCCCATCAAACTCTTCCGGGGTCAGACACAGTGAGATTATTCCTCTACACGGTCCCATCACACACTCCCGGGGTCAGACACAGTATGATTATTCCTCTCCACGGTCCCATCAAACACTCCCGGGGTCAGACACAGACTGAATCTCCCTCCACACCGTCCCATCACACACTCCCTGGGTCAGAGACAGAGTGATTATTCCTATGCACTGTTCCATCAAACACTCCCGTGGGCAGCGACAGAGTGATTATTCCTCTACACGGTCCCAACAAACACTCCCGGTGTCAGACACAGTGTGAATCTCCTTCCACACCGTTCCATCACACTCTCCCGGGGTCAGACACAGAGTGATTATTCCTCTACACTGACCCAACAAACACTCCCGGGGTCAGACACAGAATGATACTCCCGCCAAACTCTCCCATCACACGCTCCCGGGGTCAAACACAGAGTGAATCTTCCTCTACACTGCCCATCACACACTCCCTGGGTCAGACACAGAGAGAATCTCCCTCCACACGTCCCAAAACACACTCCCGGGTCAGACACAGACTGATTATTCCTCTGCACGGTCCCATCAAACACTCCCGGGGTCAGACACAGAGTGATTATTCGTCTACACTGTACCATCAAACACTCCGTGGGTCAGAAACACAGTGATTATTCCTCTACACGGTCCCATCAAACACTCCCGGGTCAGACACAGACTGAATCACCCTCCACGCCGTCCCATCACACACTCCCGGGGTCAGACACTGAGTGATTATTCCTCTACACTGTCCCAACAAACACTCCCGGGGTCAGGCACAGAGTTATTTTTCCTCTACACGGTCCCATCAAACATTCCCGGGGTCAGGCACAGAGTTATTTTTCCTCTACACGGTCCCATCAAACATACCCGGGGTCAGGCACAGAGACATTATTCCTCTACACGGTCACATCAAACTCTTCCGGGGTCAGACACAGAGAGATTATTTCTCTACGCGGTCCCATCACACAATCCCGGGGTCAGACACAGAGTCATTATTCCACTACACGGTCAGATCAAACTCTTCCGGGGTAAGACACAGAGTGAATTTATATCCACACGGTCCCATCACTCACTCCCGTGGTCAGACACAGAGTGATTATTCCTCTACACGGTTCCATCAAACTCTCCCGGGGTCAGACACAGAGTGTATCTCCCTCCACGCCGTCCCATCACACACTCCCGGGGTCAGACACATAGTGATTATTCCTCTACACGGTCCCATCAAATACTCCCGGGGTCAGACACAGTGTGAATCTCCTTCCACACCGTCCCATCACACTCTCCCGGGGTCAGACACAGAGTGATTATTCCTCTACACGGTCCCAACAAACACTCCCGGGGTCAGACACAGAGTGATTATTCCTCTACACGTTCCCATCAAACACTACCGGGGGACAGACACAGAGTGATTATTCCTCTACGCGGTCCATCAAACACTCCCGGGGTCAGACACAGAGTGAATCTCCCTCCACACGGTCCCATCACACACTTCCGTGGTCAGACACAGAGTGATTATTCTTCTCCACGGTGCCATCAAACACTCCCGGGGTCACACACAGAGTGATTATTCCTCTACACATTCCAATCACACACGCCCGGGGTCTGACACAGAATGATACTCCCGCCACACTGTCCCATCACACGCTCCCGGGGTCAAACACAGAATGAATCTTCCTCTACACAGCCCATCACATACTCCCTGGGTCAGACACAGAGAGAATCTCCCTCCACACGTCCCAAAACACACTCCCGGGTCAGACACAGATTGATTATTCCTCTGCACGTTCCCATCAAACACTCCCGGGGTCAGACACAGAGTGATTATTCCTCTACGCTGTACCATCAAACACTCCGTGGGTCAGACACACAGTGATTATTCCTCTACACGGTCCCATCAAGCACTCCCGGGTCAGACACAGATTGAATCACCCTCCACGCCGTCCCATCACACACTCCCGGGTTCAGACACTGAGTGATTATTCCTCTACACGATCCCAACAAACACTCCCGGGGTCAGACACAGAGTGAGTCTCAATCCACACCGTCCCATCACAAACTCCCGGTATCAGACTCAGAGTGATTATTCCTCTACACGGTCCTATCAAACACTCCCGGGGTCAGACACAGAGTGAATTTATATCCACACCGTCCCATCATAACCTCTCGGGGTCAGACACAGAGTGAATCTCCCTCCACACCGTCCAATCACACACTCCAGTGGTCAGACACAGTATGATTATTCCTCTCCACGGTCTCATCAAACACTCCCGGGGTCAGACACAGAGAGATTATTCCTCTACAAGGTCCCAACTAACGCTCCCGGGGTCAGACACAGAGTCATTGTTCCTCTGCACGGTCACATCAAACTCTTCCGGGGTCAGACACAGAGAGATTATTCCTCTACACGGTCCCATCACACACTCCCGGGGTCAGACACAGTGTCATTATTCCTCTACACGGTCAGATCAAACTCTTCCGGGGTCAGACACCGAGTGAATTTAAATCCACACCGTCCCATCACACACTCCCGTGGTCAGACACAGTGATTATTCCTCTACACTGTCCCATCAAACACTCCCGGGGTCAGACAAAGAGTGAATCTCCCTACACACCGTCCCATGACACACTCCCGTGGTCAGGCACAGTATGATTATTCCTCTCCACGGTCCCATCATACACTCCCGGGGTCAGACACAGACTAAATCTCCCTCCACACCGTCCCATCATACACTCCCGTGGTCAGACACAGAGTGATTATTCCTCTACACGGTCCCATCAAACAATCCCGGGGCCAGACAAAGAGTGAATCTCCCTACACACCGTCCCATGACACACTCCCGTGGTCAGATACAGTAAGATTATTCCTCTCCACGGTCCCATCATACACTCCCGGGGTCAGACACAGACAAAAATCTCCCTCCACACCGTCCCATCACACACTCCCGTGGTCAGAGACAAAGTGATTATTCCTATGCACTGTTCCATCAAACACTCCCGGGGTCAGACACAGAGTGAGTCTCCCTCCACGCCGTCCCATCACACACTCCCGGGGTCAGACACAGAGTGATTATTCCTCTATACGGTCCCAACTAACGCTCCCGGGGTCAGACACAGAGTGAGTCTCAATCCACACCTTCCCATCACAGACTCCCGGGGTCAGATACAGAGTGATTATTCCTCTACACGGTCCCATCAAACACTCCCAGGTTCAGACACAGAGTGAATCTCCCTCCACGCCGTCCCATCACACACTCCCGGGGTTAGATACAGAGTGATTATTCCTCTACACGGTCCCATCAAACACTCCCGGGGTCAGGCACAGAGTGGTTTTTCCTCTACACGGTCCCATCAAACACTCCCAGGTTCAGACACAGAGTGAATCTCCCTCCACGCCGTCCCATCACACACTCCCGGGGTTAGATACAGAGTGATTATTCCTCTACACGGTCCCATCAAACACTCCCGGGGTCAGGCACAGAGAGATTATTCCTCTACACGGTCCCAACTAACGCTCCCGGGGTCAGACACTGAGTCATTATTCCTCTACACGGTCACATCAAACTCTTCCGGGGTCAGACACAGTGAGATTATTCCTCTACACGGTCCCATCACACACTCCCGGGGTCAGACACAGTATGATTATTCCTCTCCACGGTCCCAGCAAACACTCCCGGGGTCAGACACAGACTGAATCTCCCTCCACACCGTCCCATCACACACTCCCGTGGGCAGAGACAGAGTGATTATTACTCTACACGGTAGCAACAAACACTCCCGGTGTCAGACACAGTGTGAATCTCCTTCCACACCGTTCCATCACACTCTCCCGGGGTCAGACACAGAGTGATTATTCCTCTACACTGTCCCAACAAACACTCCCGGGGTCAGACACAGAATGAATCTTCCTCTACACAGCCCATCACACACTCCCTGGGTCAGACACAGAGAGAATCTCCCTCCACACGTCCAAAAACGCACTCCCGGGTCAGACACAGACTGATTATTCCTCTACACGGTCCCATCAAACACTCCCGGGGTCAGACACAGAGTGATTATTCCTCTACACTGTACCATCAAACACTCCGTGGGTCAGACACACAGTGATTATTCCCCTACACGGTCCCATCAAACACTCCCGGGTCAGACACAGACTGAATCACCCTCCACGCCGTCCCATCACACACTCCCGGCGTCAGACACTGAGTGATTATTCCTCTACACTGTCCCAACAAACACTCCCGGGGTCAGGCACAGAGTGATTTTTCCTCTACACGGTCCCATCAAACTCTCCCGGGTTCAGACACAGAGTGAATCTCCCTCCACGCCGTCCCATCACACACTCCCGGGGTCAGACAAGAGTGATTATTCCTCTACACGGTCCCATCAAACATTCCCGGGGTCAGGCACAGAGAGATTATTCCTCTACACGGTCCCAACTAACGCTCCCGGGGTCAGCCACAGAGTCATTATTCCTCTACACAGTCACATCAAACTCTTCCGGGGTCAGACACAGAGAGATTATTTCTCTACGCGGTCCCATCACACACTCCCGGGGTCAGACACAGAGTCATTATTCCATTACACGGTCAGATCAAACTCTTCCGCGGTCAGACACAGAGTGAATTTATATCCACACGGTACCATCACTCACTCCCGGGGTTAGACACAGAGTGATTATTCCTCTACACGGTCCCAACAAACACTCCCGGTGTCAGACACAGTGTGAATCTCCTTCCACCCCGTCCCATCACACTCTCCCGGGGTCAGACACAGAGTGATTATTCCTCTACACGGTCCCAACAAACACTCCCGGGGTCAGACACAGAGTGATTATTCCTCTACACGGTCCCATCAAACACTACCGGGGGTCAGACACAGAGTGATTATTCCTCTACGCGGTCCCATCAAACACTCCCGGGGTCAGACACAGAGTGAATCTCCCTCCACACGGTCCCATCTCACACTCCCGTGGTCACACACAGAGTGATTATTCCTCTACACATTCCAGTCACACACGCCCGGGGTCTGACACAGAATGATACTCCCGCCACACTGTTCCATCAAACACTCCCGGGGTCAGACACAGAGTGATTATTCCTCTACGCTGTACCATCAAACACTCCGTGGGTCAGACACACAGTGATTATTCCTCTACACGGTCCCATCAAACACTCCCGGGTCAGACACAGATTGAATCACCCTCCACGCCGTCCCATCACACACTCCCGGGGTCAGGCACAGTATGATTATTCCTCTCCACGGTCCCATCATACACTCCCGGGGTCAGACACAGATTGAATCACCCTCCACGCCGTCCCATCACACACTCCCGGGGTCAGACACAGAGTGGTTATTCCTCTATACGGTCCCATCAAACACTCCCGGGGTCAGACACAGAGAGATTATTCCTCTACACGGTCCCAACTAACGCTCCCGGGGTCAGACACAGAGTCATTATTCCTCTACACGGTCACATCAAACTCTTCTGGGGACAGACACAGACAGATTATTCCTCTACACGGTCACATCACACACTCCCGGGGTCAGACACAGAGTCATTATTTCTCTACACGTTCACATCAAACTCTTCCGGGGTCAGACACAGTGTGAATTTATATCCACACCGTCCCATCACACAATCCCGTGGTCAGACACAGAGTGATTATTCCTCTACACGGTCCCATCAAACACTCAAGGTTTCAGACACAGAGTGAATCTCCCTCCACGCCGTCCCGTCACACACTCCCGGGGTCAGAAACAGAGTGATTATTCCTCTACACGGTCCCATCAAACACTCAAGGTTTCAGACACAGAGTGAATCTCCCTCCACGCCGTCCCGTCACACACTCCCGGGGTCAGACACAGAGTGATTATTCCTCTAAACGGTCCCATCAAACACTCCCGGGGTCAGGCACAGAGTGAATCCCCCTCCACGCCGTCCCATCACACAATCCCGGGGTCAGATACAGAGTGATTATTCCTCTACACGGTCCCATCAAACACTCCCGGGGTCAGGCACAGAGAGATTATTCCTCTACACGGTCCCATCTAACGCTCCCGGGGTCAGACACAGAGACATTATTCCTCGACACGGTCACATCAAACTCTTCCGGGGTCAGACACAGTGAGATTATTCCTCTACACGGTCCCATCACACACTCCCGGGGTCAGACACAGTATGATTATTCCTCTCCACGGTCCCATCAAACACTCCCGGTGTCAGACACTGTGTGAATCTCCTTCCACACTGTTCCATCACACTCTCCCGGGGTCAGACACAGAGTGATTATTCCTCTACACTGTCCCAACAAACACTTCCGGGGTCAGACACAGAATGAATCTTCCTCGACACAGCCCATCACACACTCCCTGGGTCAGACACAGAGAGAATCTCCCTCCACACGTCCCAAAACACACTCCCGGGTCAGACACAGACTGATTATTCCTCTACACGGTCCCATCAAACACTCCCGGGGTCAGACACAGAGTGATTATTCCTCTACACTGTACCATCAAACACTCCGTGGGTCAGACACACAGTGATTATTCCTCTACACGGTCCCATCAAACACTCCCGGGTCAGACACAGACTGAATCAACCTCCACGCCGTCCCATCACACACTCCCGGGGTCAGACACTGAGTGATTATTCCTCTACACGGTCCCATCAAACACTCCCGGGGTCAGGCACAGAGAGATTATTCCTCTACACGGTCCCAACTAACGCTCCCGGGGTCAGACACGGAGTAATTATTCCTCTACACAGTCACATCAAACTCTTCCGGGGTCAGACACAGTGAGATTATTCCTCTACACGGTCCCATCACACACTCCCGGGGTCAGACACAGTATGATTATTCCTCTCCACGGTCCCATCAAACACTCCCGGGGTCAGACACAGACTGAATCTCCCTCCACACCGTCCCATCACACACTCCCGTGGGCAGAGACAGAGTGATTATTCCTCTACACGGTCCCAACAAACACTCCCGGTGTCAGACACAGTGTGAATCTCCTTCCACACCGTTACATCACACTCCCACGGGGTCAGACACAGAGTGATTATTCCTCTACACTGTCCCAACAAACACTCCCGGGATCAGACACAGAATGAATCTTCCTCTACACAGCCCATCACACACTCCCTGGGTCAGACACAGAGAGAATCTCCCTCCACACGTTCCAAAACACACTCCCGGGTCAGACATAGACTGATTATTCCTCTACACGGTCCCATCAAACACTCCCGGGGTCAGACACAGAGTGATTATTCCTCTACACTGTACCATCAGACACTCCCGGGGTCAGACACAGAGTCATTATTCCTCTACACGTTCACATCAAACTCTTCCGGGGTCAGACACAGAGTGAATTTATATCCACACCGTCCCATCACACAATCCCGTGGTCAGACACAGAGTGATTATTCCTCTACACGGTCCCATCAAACACTCCCGGGGTCAGGCACAGAGTGATTTTTCCTCTACACGGTCCCATCAAACACTCCCAGGTTCAGACACAGAGTGAATCTCCCTCCACGCCGTCCCATCACACAATCCCGGGGTCAGATACAGAGTGATTATTCCTCTACACGGTCCCATCAAACACTCCCGGGGTCAGGCACAGAGAGATTATTCCTCTACACGGTCCCATCTAACGCTCCCGGGGTCAGACACAGAGTCATTATTCCTCGACACGGTCACATCAAACTCTTCCGGGGTCAGACACAGTGAGATTATTCCTCTACACGGTCCCATCACACACTCCCGGGGTCAGACACAGTATGATTATTCCTCTCCACGGTCCCATCAAACACTCCCGGTGTCAGACACAGTGTGAATCTCCTTCCACACCGATCCATCACACTCTCCCGGGGTCAGACACAGAGTGATTATTCCTCTACACTGTCCCAACAAACACTTCCGGGGTCAGACACAGAATGAATCTTCCTCTACACAGCCCATCACACACTCCCTGGGTCAGACACAGAGAGAATCTCCCTCCACACGTCCCAAAACACACTCCCGGGTCAGACACAGACTGATTATTCCTCTACACGGTCCCATCAAACACTCCCGGGGTCAGACACAGAGTGTTTATTCCTCTACACTGTACCATCAAACATTCCGTGGGTCAGACACACAGCGATTATTCCTCTACACGGTCCCATCAAACTCTCCCGGGTCAGACACAGACTGAATCACCCTCCACGCCGTCCCATCACACACTCCCGGGGTCAGACACTGAGTGATTATTCCTCTACACGGTCCCATCAAACACTCCCGGGGTCAGGCACAGAGAGATTATTCCTCTACACGGTCCCAACTAACGCTCCCGGGGTCAGACACGGAGTAATTATTCCTCTACACAGTCACATCAAACTCTTCCGGGGTCAGACACAGTGAGATTATTCCTCTACACGGTCCCATCACACACTCCCGGGGTCAGACACAGTATTATTATTCCTCTCCACGGTCCCATCAAACACTCCCGGGGTCAGACACAGACTGAATCTCCCTCCACACCGTCCCATCACACACTCCCGTGGGCAGAGACAGAGTGATTATTCCTCTACACGGTCCCAACAAACACTCCCGGTGTCAGACACAGTGTGAATCTCCTTCCACACCGTTACATCACACTCTCCCGGGGTCAGACACAGAGTGATTATTCCTCTACACTGTCCCAACAAACACTCCCGGGATCAGACACAGAATGAATCTTCCTCTACACAGTCCATCACACACTTCCTGGGTCAGACACAGAGAGAATCTCCCTCCACACGTCCCAAGACACACTCCCGGGTCAGACAAAGACTGATTATTCCTCTACACGGTCCCATCAAACACTCCCGGGGTCAGACACAGAGTGATTATTCCTCTACACTGTACCATCAAACACTCCCGGGGTCAGACACAGAATGAATCTTCCTCTACACAGCCCATCACACACTCCCTGGGTCAGACACAGAGAGAATCTCCCTCTACACGTCCCAAAACACACTCCCGGGTCAGACACAGTGAGATTATTCCTCTACACGGTCCCATCAAACACTCCCGGGGTCAGACACAGAGTGATTATTCCTCTCCACGGTCCCATCAAACACTCCCGGTGTCAGACACAGTGTGAATCTCCTTCCACACCGTTCCATCACACTCTCCCGGGGTCAGACACAGAGTGATTATTCCTCTACACTGTCCCAACAAACACTTCCGGGGTCAGACACAGAATGAATCTTCCTCTACACAGCCCATCACACACTCCCTGGGTCAGACACAGAGAGAATCTCCCTCCACACGTCCCAAAACACACTCCCGGGTCAGACACAGACTGATTATTCCTCTACACGGTCCCATCAAACACTCCCGGGGTCAGACACAGAGTGATTATTCCTCTACACTGTACCATCAAACACTCCGTGGGTCAGACACACAGTGGTTATTCCTCTACACGGTCCCATCAAACACTCCCGGGTCAGACACAGACTGAAACACCCTCCACGCCGTCCCATCACACACTCCCGGGGTCAGACACTGAGGAATTATTCCTCTACACGGTCCCATCAAACACTCCCGGGGTCAGGCACAGAGAGATTATTCCTCTACACGGTCCCAACTAACGCTCCCGGGGTCAGACACGGAGTAATTATTCCTCAACACAGTCACATCAAACTCTTCCGGGGTCAGACACACTGAGATTATTCCTCTACACGGTCCCATCACACACTCCCGGGGTCAGACACAGTATGATTATTCCTCTCCACGGTCCCATCAAACACTCCCGGGGTCAGACACAGACTGAATCTCCCTCCACACCGTCCCATCACACACTCCCGTGGGCAGAGACAGAGTGATTATTCCTCTACACGGTCCCAACAAACACTCCCGGTGTCAGACACAGTGTGAATCTCCTTCCACACCGTTACATCACACTCTCCCGGGGTCAGACACAGAGTGATTATTCCTCTACACTGTCCCAACAAACACTCCCGGGGTCAGACGCAGAATGAATCTTCCTCTACACAGCCCATCACACACTCCCTGGGTCAGACACAGAGAGAATCTCCCTCCACACGTCCCAAAACACACTCCCGGGTCAGACATAGACTAATTATTCCTCTACACGGTCCCATCAAACACTCCCGGGGTCAGACACAGAGTGATTATTCCTCTACACTGTACCATCAAACACTCCCGGGGTCAGACACAGAATGAATCTTCCTCTACACAGCCCATCACACACTCCCTGGGTCTGACACAGAGAGAATCTCCCTCCACACGTCCCAAAACACACTCCCGGGTCAGACATAGACTGATTATTCCTCTACACGGTCCCATCAAACACTCCCGGGGTCAGACACAGAGTGATTATTCCTCTCCACGGTCCCATCAAACACTCCAGGTGTCAGACACAGTGTGAATCTCCTTCCACACCGTTCCGTCACACTCTCCCGGGGTCAGACACAGAGAGATTATTCCTCTACACTGTCACAACAAACACTTCCGGGGTCAGACACAGAATGAATCTTCCTCTACACAGCCCATCACACACTCCCTGGGTCAGACACAGAGAGAATCTCCCTCCACACGTCCCAAAACACACTCCCGGGTCAGACACAGACTGATTATTCCTCTACACGGTCCCATCAAACACTCCCGGGTCAGACACAGACTGAATCACCCTCCACGCCGTCCCATCACACACTCCCGGGGTCAGACACTGAGTGATTATTCCTCTACACGGTCCCATCAAACACTCCCGGGGTCAGGCACAGAGAGATTATTCCTCTACACGGTCCCATCAAACACTCCCGGGGTCAGACACAGAGTGATTATTCCTCTACACAGTCACATCAAACTCTTCCGGGGTCAGACACAGTGAGATTATTCCTCTACACGGTCCCATCACACACTCCCGGGGTCAGACACATTATGATTATTCCTCTCCACGGTCCCATCAAACACGCCCGGGGTCAGACACAGACTGAATCTCCCTCCACACCGTCCCATCACACACTCCCGTGGGCAGAGACAGAGTGATTATTCCTCTACACGGTCCCAACAAACACTCCCGGTATCAGACACAGTGTGAATCTCCTTCCACACCGTTACATCACACTCTCCCGCGGTCAGACACAGAGTGATTATTCCTCTACACTGTCCCAAAAAACACTCCCGGGGTCAGACACAGAATGAATCTTCCTCTACACAGCCCATCACACACTCCCTGGGTCAGACACAGAGAGAATCTCCCTCCACACGTCCCAAAACACACTCCCGGGTCAGACATAGACTGATTATTCCTCTACACGGTCCCATCAAACACTCCGTGGGTCAGACACACAGTGATTATTCCTCTACACGGTCCCATCAAACACTCCCGGGTCAGACACAGACTGAATCACCCTCCACGCCGTCCCATCACACACTCCCGGGGTCAGACACTGAGTGATTCTTCCTCTACACTGTCCCAACAAACACTCCCTGGGTCAGACACAGAGAGAATCTCCCTCCAGACGTCCCAAAACACACTCCCGGGTCAGACATAGACTGATTATTCCTCTACACGGTCCCATCAAACACTCCCGGGGTCAGACACAGAGTGATTATTCCTCTACACTGTACCATCACACACTCCCGGGGTCAGACACAGAGTCATTATTCCTCTACACGTTCACATCAAACTCTTCCGGGGTCAGACACAGAGTGAATTTATATCCACACCGTCCCATCACACAATCCCGTGGTCAGACACAGAGTGATTATTCCTCTACACGGTCCCATCACACACTCCCGGGGTCAGACACAGTATGATTATTCCTCTCCACGGTCCCATCAAACACTCCCGGGGTCAGACACAGACTGAATCTCCCTCCACACCGTCCCATCACACACTCCCGTGGGCAGAGACAGAGTGATTATTCCTCTACACGGTCCCAACAAACACTCCCGGTGTCAGACACAGTGTGAATCTCCTTCCACACCGTTACATCACACTCTCCCGGGGTCAGACACAGAGTGATTATTCCTCTACACTGTCCCAACAAACACTCCCGGGGTCAGACGCAGAATGAATCTTCCTCTACACAGCCCATCACACACTCCCTGGGTCAGACACAGAAAGAATCTCCCTCCACACGTCCCAAAACACACTCCCGGGTCAGACATAGACTAATTATTCCTCTACACGGTCCCATCAAACACTCCCGGGGTCAGACACAGAGTGATTATTCCTCTACACTGTACCATCAAACACTCCCGGGGTCAGACACAGAATGAATCTTCCTCTACACAGCCCATCACACACTCCCTGGGTCTGACACAGAGAGAATCTCCCTCCACACGTCCCAAAACACACTCCCGGGTCAGACATAGACTGATTATTCCTCTACACGGTCCCATCAAACACTCCCGGGGTCAGACACAGAGTGATTATTCCTCTCCACGGTCCCATCAAACACTCCAGGTGTCAGACACAGTGTGAATCTCCTTCCACACCGTTCCGTCACACTCTCCCGGGGTCAGACACAGAGAGATTATTCCTCTACACTGTCACAACAAACACTTCCGGGGTCAGACACAGAATGAATCTTCCTCTACACAGCCCATCACACACTCCCTGGGTCAGACACAGAGAGAATCTCCCTCCACACGTCCCAAAACACACTCCCGGGTCAGACACAGACTGATTATTCCTCTACACGGTCCCATCAAACACTCCCGGGTCAGACACAGACTGAATCACCCTCCACGCCGTCCCATCACACACTCCCGGGGTCAGACACTGAGTGATTATTCCTCTACACGGTCCCATCAAACACTCCCGGGGTCAGGCACAGAGAGATTATTCCTCTACACGGTCCCATCAAACACTCCCGGGGTCAGACACAGAGTGATTATTCCTCTACACAGTCACATCAAACTCTTCCGGGGTCAGACACAGTGAGATTATTCCTCTACACGGTCCCATCACACACTCCCGGGGTCAGACACATTATGATTATTCCTCTCCACGGTCCCATCAAACACTCCCGGGGTCAGACACAGACTGAATCTCCCTCCACACCGTCCCATCACACACTCCCGTGGGCAGAGACAGAGTGATTATTCCTCTACACGGTCCCAACAAACACTCCCGGTATCAGACACAGTGTGAATCTCCTTCCACACCGTTACATCACACTCTCCCGCGGTCAGACACAGAGTGATTATTCCTCTACACTGTCCCAAAAAACACTCCCGGGGTCAGACACAGAATGAATCTTCCTCTACACAGCCCATCACACACTCCCTGGGTCAGACACAGAGAGAATCTCCCTCCACACGTCCCAAAACACACTCCCGGGTCAGACATAGACTGATTATTCCTCTACACGGTCCCATCAAACACTCCGTGGGTCAGACACACAGTGATTATTCCTCTACACGGTCCCATCAAACACTCCCGGGTCAGACACAGACTGAATCACCCTCCACGCCGTCCCATCACACACTCCCGGGGTCAGACACTGAGTGATTCTTCCTCTACACTGTCCCAACAAACACTCCCTGGGTCAGACACAGAGAGAATCTCCCTCCAGACGTCCCAAAACACACTCCCGGGTCAGACATAGACTGATTATTCCTCTACACGGTCCCATCAAACACTCCCGGGGTCAGACACAGAGTGATTATTCCTCTACACTGTACCATCACACACTCCCGGGGTCAGACACAGAGTCATTATTCCTCTACACGTTCACATCAAACTCTTCCGGGGTCAGACACAGAGTGAATTTATATCCACACCGTCCCATCACACAATCCCGTGGTCAGACACAGAGTGATTATTCCTCTACACGGTCCCATCAAACACTCCCGGGGTCAGGCACAGAGTGATTTTTCCTCTACACGGTCCCATCAAACACTCCCAGGTTCAGACACAGAGTGAATCTCCCTCCACGCCGTCCCATCACACAATCCCGGGGTCAGATACAGAGTGATTATTCCTCTACACGGTCCCATCAAACACTCCCGGGGTCAGGCACAGAGAGATTATTCCTCTACACGGTCCCATCTAACGCTCCCGGGGTCAGACACAGAGTCATTATTCCTCGACACGGTCACATCAAACTCTTCCGGGGTCAGACACAGTGAGATTATTCCTCTACACGGTCCCATCACACACTCCCGGGGTCAGACACAGTATGATTATTCCTCACCACGGTCCCATCAAACACTCCCGGTGTCAGACACAGTGTGAATCTCCTTCCACACCGTTCCATCACACTCTCCCGGGGTCAGACACAGAGTGATTATTCCTCTACACTGTCCCAACAAACACTTCCGGGGTCAGACACAGAATGAATCTTCCTCTACACAGCCCATCACACACTCCCTGGGTCAGACACAGAGAGAATCTCCCTCCACACGTCCCAAAACACACTCCCGGGTCAGACACAGACTGATTATTCCTCTACACGGTCCCATCAAACACTCCCGGGGTCAGACACAGAGTGTTTATTCCTCTACACTGTACCATCAAACACTCCGTGGGTCAGACACACAGCGATTATTCCTCTACACGGTCCCATCAAACTCTCCCGGGTCAGACACAGACAGAAACACCCTCAACGCCGTCCCATCACACACTCCCGGGGTCAGACACTGAGTGATTATTCCTCTACACGGTCCCATCAAACACTCCCGGGGTCAGGCACAGAGAGATTATTCCTCTACACGGTCCCAACTAACGCTCCCGGGGTCAGACACGGAGTAATTATTCCTCTACACAGTCACATCAAACTCTTCCGGGGTCAGACACAGTGAGATTATTCCTCTACACGGTCCCATCACACACTCCCGGGGTCAGACACAGTATGATTATTCCTCTCCACGGTCCCATCAAACACTCCCGGGGTCAGACACAGACTGAATCTCCCTCCACACCGTCCCATCACACACTCCCGTGGGCAGAGACAGAGTGATTATTCCTCTACACGGTCCCAACAAACACTCCCGGTGTCAGACACAGTGTGAATCTCCTTCCACACCGTTACATCACACTCTCCCGGGGTCAGACACAGAGTGATTATTCCTCTACACTGTCCCAACAAACACTCCCGGGATCAGACACAGAATGAATCTTCCTCTACACAGCCCATCACACACTCCCTGGGTCAGACACAGAGAGAATCTCCCTCCACACGTCCCAAGACACACTCCCGGGTCAGACATAGACTGATTATTCCTCTACACGGTCCCATCAAACACTCCCGGGGTCAGACACAGAGTGATTATTCCTCTACACTGTACCATCAAACACTCCCGGGGTCAGACACAGAATTAATCTTCCTCTACACAGCCCATCACACACTCCCTGGGTCAGACACAGAGAGAATCTCCCTCTACACGTCCCAAAACACACTCCCGGGTCAGACACAGTGAGATTATTCCTCTACACGGTCCCATCAAACACTCCCGGGGTCAGACACAGAGTGATTATTCCTCTCCACGGTCCCATCAAACTCTCCCGGGTCAGACACAGACTGAATCACCCTCCACGCCGTCCCATCACACACTCCCGGGGTCAGACACTGAGGAATTATTCCTCTACACGGTCCCATCAAACACTCCCGGGGTCAGGCACAGAGAGATTATTCCTCTACACGGTCCCAACTAACGCTCCCGGGGTCAGACACGGAGTAATTATTCCTCTACACAGTCACATCAAACTCTTCCGGGGTCAGACACAGTGAGATTATTCCTCTACACGGTCCCATCACACACTCCCGGGGTCAGACACAGTATGATTATTCCTCTCCACCGTCCCATCAAACACTCCCGGGGTCAGACACAGACTGAATCTCCCTCCACACCGTCCCATCACACACTCCCGTGGGCAGAGACAGAGTGATTATTCCTCTACACGGTCCCAACAAACACTCCCGGTGTCAGACACAGTGTGAATCTCCTTCCACACCGTTACATCACACTCTCCCGGGGTCAGACACAGAGTGATTATTCCTCTACACTGTCCCAACAAACACTCCCGGGGTCAGACGCAGAATGAATCTTCCTCTACACAGCCCATCACACACTCCCTGGGTCAGACACAGAGAGAATCTCCCTCCACACGTCCCAAAACACACTCCCGGGTCAGACATAGACTAATTATTCCTCTACACGGTCCCATCAAACACTCCCGGGGTCAGACACAGAGTGATTATTCCTCTACACTGTACCATCAAACACTCCCGGGGTCAGACACAGAATGAATCTTCCTCTACACAGCCCATCACACACTCCCTGGGTCTGACACAGAGAGAATCTCCCTCCACACGTCCCAAAACACACTCCCGGGTCAGACATAGACTGATTATTCCTCTACACGGTCCCATCAAACACTCCCGGGGTCAGACACAGAGTGATTATTCCTCTCCACGGTCCCATCAAACACTCCAGGTGTCAGACACAGTGTGAATCTCCTTCCACACCGTTCCGTCACACTCTCCCGGGGTCAGACACAGAGAGATTATTCCTCTACACTGTCACAACAAACACTTCCGGGGTCAGACACAGAATGAATCTTCCTCTACACAGCCCATCACACACTCCCTGGGTCAGACACAGAGAGAATCTCCCTCCACACGTCCCAAAACACACTCCCGGGTCAGACACAGACTGATTATTCCTCTACACGGTCCCATCAAACACTCCCGGGTCAGACACAGACTGAATCACCCTCCACGCCGTCCCATCACACACTCCCGGGGTCAGACACTGAGTGATTATTCCTCTACACGGTCCCATCAAACACTCCCGGGGTCAGGCACAGAGAGATTATTCCTCTACACGGTCCCATCAAACACTCCCGGGGTCAGACACAGAGTGATTATTCCTCTACACAGTCACATCAAACTCTTCCGGGGTCAGACACAGTGAGATTATTCCTCTACACGGTCCCATCACACACTCCCGGGGTCAGACACATTATGATTATTCCTCTCCACGGTCCCATCAAACACTCCCGGGGTCAGACACAGTCTGAATCTCCCTCCACACCGTCCCATCACACACTCCCGTGGGCAGAGACAGAGTGATTATTCCTCTACACCATCCCAACAAACACTCCCGGTATCAGACACAGTGTGAATCTCCTTCCACACCGTTACATCACACTCTCCCGCGGTCAGACACAGAGTGATTATTCCTCTACACTGTCCCAAAAAACACTCCCGGGGTCAGACACAGAATGAATCTTCCTCTACACAGCCCATCACACACTCCCTGGGTCAGACACAGAGAGAATCTCCCTCCACACGTCCCAAAACACACTCCCGGGTCAGACATAGACTGATTATTCCTCTACACGGTCCCATCAAACACTCCCGGGGTCAGACACAGAGTGATTATTCCTCTACACTGTACCATCAAACACTTCGTGGGTCAGACACACAGTGATTATTCCTCTACACGGTCCCATCAAACACTCCCGGGTCAGACACAGACTGAATCACCCTCCACGCCGTCCCATCACACACTCCCGGGGTCAGACACTGAGTGATTCTTCCTCTACACTGTCCCAACAAACACTCCCTGGGTCAGACACAGAGAGAATCTCCCTCCAGACGTCCCAAAACACACTCCCGGGTCAGACATAGACTGATTATTCCTCTACACGGTCCCATCAAACACTCCCGGGGTCAGACACAGAGTGATTATTCCTCTACACTGTACCATCACACACTCCCGGGGTCAGACACAGAGTCATTATTCCTCTACACGTTCACATCAAACTCTTCCGGGGTCAGACACAGAGTGAATTTATATCCACACCGTCCCATCACACAATCCCGTGGTCAGACACAGAGTGATTATTCCTCTACACGGTCCCATCAAACACTCCCGGGGTCAGGCACAGAGTGATTTTTCCTCTACACGGTCCCATCAAACACTCCCAGGTTCAGACACAGAGTGAATCTCCCTCCACGCCGTCCCATCACACAATCCCGGGGTCAGATACAGAGTGATTATTCCTCTACACGGTCCCATCAAACACTCCCGGGGTCAGGCACAGAGAGATTATTCCTCTACACGGTCCCATCTAACGCTCCCGGGGTCAGACACAGAGTCATTATTCCTCGACACGGTCACATCAAACTCTTCCGGGGTCAGACACAGTGAGATTATTCCTCTACACGGTCCCATCACACACTCCCGGGGTCAGACACAGTATGATTATTCCTCACCACGGTCCCATCAAACACTCCCGGTGTCAGACACAGTGTGAATCTCCTTCCACACCGTTCCATCACACTCTCCCGGGGTCAGACACAGAGTGATTATTCCTCTACACTGTCCCAACAAACACTTCCGGGGTCAGACACAGAATGAATCTTCCTCTACACAGCCCATCACACACTCCCTGGGTCAGACACAGAGAGAATCTCCCTCCACACGTCCCAAAACACACTCCCGGGTCAGACACAGACTGATTATTCCTCTACACGGTCCCATCAAACACTCCCGGGGTCAGACACAGAGTGTTTATTCCTCTACACTGTACCATCAAACACTCCGTGGGTCAGACACACAGCGATTATTCCTCTACACGGTCCCATCAAACTCTCCCGGGTCAGACACAGACTGAATAACCCTCCACGCCGTCCCATCACACACTCCCGGGGTCAGACACTGAGTGATTATTCCTCTACACGGTCCCATCAAACACTCCCGGGGTCAGGCACAGAGAGATTATTCCTCTACACGGTCCCAACTAACGCTCCCGGGGTCAGACACGGAGTAATTATTCCTCTACACAGTCACATCAAACTCTTCCGGGGTCAGACACAGTGAGATTATTCCTCTACACGGTCCCATCACACACTCCCGGGGTCAGACACAGTATGATTATTCCTCTCCACGGTCCCATCAAACACTCCCGGGGTCAGACACAGACTGAATCTCCCTCCACACCGTCCCATCACACATTCCCGTGGGCAGAGACAGAGTGATTATTCCTCTACACGGTCCCAACAAACACTCCCGGTGTCAGACACAGTGTGAATCTCCTTCCACACCGTTACATCACACTCTCCCGGGGTCAGACACAGAGTGATTATTCCTCTACACTGTCCCAACAAACACTCCCGGGATCAGACACAGAATGAATCTTCCTCTACACAGCCCATCACACACTCCCTGGGTCAGACACAGAGAGAATCTCCCTCCACACGTCCCAAGACACACTCCCGGGTCAGACATAGACTGATTATTCCTCTACACGGTCCCATCAAACACTCCCGGGGTCAGACACAGAGTGATTATTCCTCTACACTGTACCATCAAACACTCCCGGGGTCAGACACAGAATTAATCTTCCTCTACACAGCCCATCACACACTCCCTGGGTCAGACACAGAGAGAATCTCCCTCTACACGTCCCAAAACACACTCCCGGGTCAGACACAGTGAGATTATTCCTCTACACGGTCCCATCAAACACTCCCGGGGTCAGACACAGAGTGATTATTCCTCTCCACGGTCCCATCAAACTCTCCCGGGTCAGACACAGACTGAATCACCCTCCACGCCGTCCCATCACACACTCCCGGGGTCAGACACTGAGTGATTATTCCTCTACACGGTCCCATCAAACACTCCCGGGGTCAGGCACAGAGAGATTATTCCTCTACACGGTCCCAACTAACGCTCCCGGGGTCTGACACGGAGTAATTATTCCTCTACACAGTCACATCAAACTCTTCCGGGGTCAGGCACAGTGAGATTATTCCTCTACACGGTCCCATCACACACTCCCGGGGTCAGACACAGTATGATTATTCCTCTCCACGGTCCCATCAAACACTCCCGGGGTCAGACACAGACTGAATCTCCCTCCACACCGTCCCATCACAGACTCCCGTGGGCAGAGACAGAGTGATTATTCCTCTACACGGTCCCAACAAACACTCCCGGTGTCAGACACAGTGTGAATCTCCTTCCACACCGTTACATCACACTCTCCCGGGGTCAGACACAGAGTGATTATTCCTCTACACTGTCCCAACAAACACTCCCGGGATCAGACACAGAATGAATCTTCCTCTACACAGTCCATCACACACTTCCTGGGTCAGACACAGAGAGAATCTCCCTCCACACGTCCCAAGACACACTCCCGGGTCAGACATAGACTGATTATTCCTCTACACGGTCCCATCAAACACTCCCGGGGTCAGACACAGAGTGATTATTCCTCTACACTGTACCATCAAACACTCCCGGGGTCAGACATAGAATGAATCTTCCTCTACACAGCCCATCACACACTCCCTGGGTCAGACACAGAGAGAATCTCCCTCTACACGTCCCAAAACACACTCCCGGGTCAGACACAGTGAGATTATTCCTCTACACGGTCCCATCAAACACTCCCGGGGTCAGACACAGAGTGATTATTCCTCTACACTGTACCATCACACACTCCCGGGGTCAGACACAGAGTCATTATTCCTCTACACGTTCACATCAAACTCTTCCGGGGTCAGACACAGAGTGAATTTATATCCACACCGTCCCATCACACAATCCCGTGGTCAGACACAGAGTGATTATTCCTCTACACGGTCCCATCAAACACTCCCGGGGTCAGGCACAGAGTGATTTTTCCTCTACACGGTCCCATCAAACACTCCCAGGTTCAGACACAGAGTGAATCTCCCTCCACGCCGTCCCATCACACAATCCCGGGGTCAGATACAGAGTGATTATTCCTCTACACGGTCCCATCAAACACTCCCGGGGTCAGGCACAGAGAGATTATTCCTCTACACGGTCCCATCTAACGCTCCCGGGGTCAGACACAGAGTCATTATTCCTCGACACGGTCACATCAAACTCTTCCGGGGTCAGACACAGTGAGATTATTCCTCTACACGGTCCCATCACACACTCCCGGGGTCAGACACAGTATGATTATTCCTCTCCACGGTCCCATCAAACACTCCCGGTGTCAGACACAGTGTGAATCTCCTTCCACACCGTTCCATCACACTCTCCCGGGGTCAGACACAGAGTGATTATTCCTCTACACTGTCCCAACAAACACTTCCGGGGTCAGACACAGAATGAATCTTCCTCTACACAGCCCATCACACACTCCCTGGGTCAGACACAGAGAGAATCTCCCTCCACACGTCCCAAAACACACTCCCGGGTCAGACACAGACTGATTATTCCTCTACACGGTCCCATCAAACACTCCCGGGGTCAGACACAGAGTGTTTATTCCTCTACACTGTACCATCAAACACTCCGTGGGTCAGACACACAGCGATTATTCCTCTACACGGTCCCATCAAACTCTCCCGGGTCAGACACAGACTGAATCACCCTCCACGCCGTCCCATCACACACTGCCGGGGTCAGACACTGAGTGATTATTCCTCTACACGGTCCCATCAAACACTCCCGGGGTCAGGCACAGAGAGATTATTCCTCTACACGGTCCCAACTAACGCTCCCGGGGTCAGACACGGAGTAATTATTCCTCTACACAGTCACATCAAACTCTTCCGGGGTCAGACACAGTGAGATTATTCCTCTACACGGTCCCATCACACACTCCCGGGGTCAGACACAGTATGATTATTCCTCTCCACGGTCCCATCAAACACTCCCGGGGTCAGACACAGACTGAATCTCCCTCCACACCGTCCCATCACACACTCCCGTGGGCAGAGACAGAGTGATTATTCCTCTACACGGTCCCAACAAACACTCCCGGTGTCAGACACAGTGTGAATCTCCTTCCACACCGTTACATCACACTCTCCCGGGGTCAGACACAGAGTGATTATTCCTCTACACTGTCCCAACAAACACTCCCGGGATCAGACACAGAATGAATCTTCCTCTACACAGCCCATCACACACTCCCTGGGTCAGACACAGAGAGAATCTCCCTCCACACGTCCCAAGACACACTCCCGGGTCAGACATAGACTGATTATTCCTCTACACGGTCCCATCAAACACTCCCGGGGTCAGACACAGAGTGATTATTCCTCTACACTGTACCATCAAACACTCCCGGGGTCAGACACAGAATTAATCTTCCTCTACACAGCCCATCACACACTCCCTGGGTCAGACACAGAGAGAATCTCCCTCTACACGTCCCAAAACACACTCCCGGGTCAGACACAGTGAGATTATTACTCTACACGGTCCCATCAAACACTCCCGGGGTCAGACACAGAGTGATTATTCCTCTCCACGGTCCCATCAAACTCTCCCGGGTCAGACACAGACTGAATCACCCTCCACGCCGTCCCATCACACACTCCCGGGGTCAGACACTGAGTGATTATTCCTCTACACGGTCCCATCAAACACTCCCGGGGTCAGGCACAGAGAGATTATTCCTCTACACGGTCCCAACTAACGCTCCCGGGGTCTGACACGGAGTAATTATTCCTCTACACAGTCACATCAAACTCTTCCGGGGTCAGACACAGTGAGATTATTCCTCTACACGGTCCCATCACACACTCCCGTGGTCAGACACAGTATGATTATTCCTCTCCACGGTCCCATCAAACACTCCCGGGGTCAGACACAGACTGAATCTCCCTCTACACCGTCCCATCACAGACTCCCGTGGGCAGAGACAGAGTGATTATTCCTCTACACGGTCCCAACAAACACTCCCGGTGTCAGACACAGTGTGAATCTCCTTCCACACCGTTACATCACACTCTCCCGGGGTCAGACACAGAGTGATTATTCCTCTACACTGTCCCAACAAACACTCCCGGGATCAGACACAGAATGAATCTTCCTCTACACAGTCCATCACACACTTCCTGGGTCAGACACAGAGAGAATCTCCCTCCACACGTCCCAAGACACACTCCCGGGTCAGACATAGACTGATTATTCCTCTACACGGTCCCATCAAACACTCCCGGGGTCAGACACAGAGTGATTATTCCTCTACACTGTACCATCAAACACTCCCGGGGTCAAACACAGAATGAATCTTCCTCTACACAGCCCATCACACACTCCCTGGGTCAGACACAGAGAGAATCTCCCTCTACACGTCCCAAAACACACTCCCGGGTCAGACACAGTGAGATTATTCCTCTACACGGTCCCATCAAACACTCCCGGGGTCAGACACAGAGTGATTATTCCTCTCCACGGTCCCATCAAACACTCCCGGTGTCAGACACAGTGTGAATCTCCTTCCACACCGTTCCATCACACTCTCCCGGGGTCAGACACTGAGTGATTATTCCTCTACACTGTCCCAACAAACACTTCCGGGGTCAGACACAGAATGAATCTTCCTCTACACAGCCCATCACACACTCCCTGGGTCAGACACAGAGAGAATCTCCCTCCACACGTCCCAAAACACACTCCCGGGTCAGACACAGACTGATTATTCCTCTACACGGTCCCATCAAACACTCCCGGGGTCAGACACAGAGTGATTATTCCTCTACACTGTACCATCAAACACTCCGTGGGTCAGACACACAGTGATTATTCCTCTACACGGTCCCATCAAACACTCCCGGGTCAGACACAGACTGAAACACCCTCCACGCCGTCCCATCACACACTCCCGGGGTCAGACACTGAGGAATTATTCCTCTACACGGTCCCATCAAACACTCCCGGGGTCAGGCACAGAGAGATTATTCCTCTACACGGTCCCAACTAACGCTCCCGGGGTCAGACACGGAGTAATTATTCCTCTACACAGTCACATCAAACTCTTCCGGGGTCAGACACAGTGAGATTATTCCTCTACACGGTCCCATCACACACTCCCGGGGTCAGACACAGTATGATTATTCCTCTCCACGGTCCCATCAAACACTCCCGGGGTCAGACACAGACTGAATCTCCCTCCACACCGTCCCATCACACACTCCCGTGGGCAGAGACAGAGTGATTATTCCTCTACACGGTCCCAACAAACACTCCCGGTGTCAGACACAGTGTGAATCTCCTTCCACACCGTTACATCACACTCTCCCGGGGTCAGACACAGAGTGATTATTCCTCTACACTGTCCCAACAAACACTCCCGGGGTCAGACGCAGAATGAATCTTCCTCTACACAGCCCATCACACACTCCCTGGGTCAGACACAGAGAGAATCTCCCTCCACACGTCCCAAAACACACTCCCGGGTCAGACATAGAATAATTATTCCTCTACACGGTCCCATCAAACACTCCCGGGGTCAGACACAGAGTGATTATTCCTCTACACTGTACCATCAAACACTCCCGGGGTCAGACACAGAATGAATCTTCCTCTACACAGCCCATCACACACTCCCTGGGTCAGACACAGAGAGAATCTCCCTCCACACGTCCCAAAACACACTCCCGGGTCAGACACAGACTGATTATTCCTCTACACGGTCCCATCAAACACTCCCGGGGTCAGACACAGAGTGATTATTCCTCTACACTGTACCATCAAATACTCCGTGGGTCAGACACACCGTGATTATTCCTCTACACTGTCCCATCAAACACTCCTGTGTCAGACACAGACTGAATCACCCTCCACGCCGTCCAATCACACACTCCCGGGGTCAGACACTGAGTGATTATTCCTCTACACTGTCCCAACAAACACTCCCGGGTTCAGGCACAGAGTGATTTTTCCTCTACACGGTCCCATCAAACACTCCCGGGTTCAGACACAGAGTGAATCTCGCTCCACGCCGTCCCATCACACACTCCCGGGGTCAGACACAGAGTGATTATTCCTCTACACGGTCCCATCAAACATTCCCGGGGTCAGACACAGAGTGATTATTCCTCTACACGGTCCCATCAAACATTCCCGGGGTCAGACACAGAGTGATTATTCCTCTACACGTTCCCATCAAACACTACCGGGGGACAGACACAGAGTGATTATTCCTCTACGCGGTCCCATCAAACACTCCCGGGGTCAGACACAGAGTGAATCTCCCTCCACACGGTCCCATCACACACTTCCGTGGTCAGACACAGAGTGATTATTCTTCTCCACGGTGCCATCAAACACTCCCGGGGTCACACACAGAGTGATTATTCCTCTACACATTCCAATCACACACGCCCGGGGTCTGACACAGAATGATACTCCCGCCACACTGTCCCATCACACGCTCCCGGGGTCAAACACAGAATGAATCTTCCTCTACACAGCCCATCACACACTCCCTGGGTCAGACACAGAGAGAATCTCCCTCCACACGTCCTAAAACACACTCCCGGGTCAGACACAGATTGATTATTCCTCTACACGGTCCCATCAAACACTCCCGGGGTCAGACACAGAGTGATTATTCCTCTCCACGGTCCCATCAAACACTCCCGGTGTCAGACACAGTGTGAATCTCCTTCCACACCGTTCCATCACACTCTCCCGGGGTCAGACACAGAGTGATTATTCCTCTACACTGTCCCAACATACACTTCCGGGGTCAGACACAGAATGAATCTTCCTCTACACAGCCCATCACACACTCCCTTGGTCAGACACAGAGAGAATCTCCCTCCACACGTCCCAAAACACACTCCCGGGTCAGACACAGACTGATTATTCCTCTACACGGTCCCATCAAACACTCCCGGGGTCAGACACAGAGTGATTATTCCTCTCCACGGTCCCATCAAACACTCCCGGTGTCAGACACAGTGTGAATCTCCTTCCACACCGTTCCATCACACTCTCCCGGGGTCAGACACAGAGTGATGATTCCTCTACACTGTCCCAACAAACAATCCCGGGGCCAGACAAAGAGTGAATCTCCCTACACACCGTCCCATCACACACTCCCGTGGTCAGACACAGTATGATTATTCCTCTCCACGGACCCATCAAACACTCCCGGGGTCAGACACAGACTGAATCTCCCTCCACACCGTCCCATCACACACTCCCGTGGTCAGAGACAGAGTGATTATTCCTCTGCACGGTCCCATCAAACACTCAAGGGTTTAGACACAGAGTGAATCTCCCTCCACGCCGTCCCATCACACACTCCCGGGGTCAGACACAGTGAGATTACTCCTCTACACGTTCCCATCACACACTCCCGGGGTCAGACACAGTATGATTATTCCTCTCCACGGTCCCATCAAACACTCCCGGGGTCAGACACAGACTGAATCTCCCTCCACACCGTCCCATCACACACTCCCGTGGGCAGAGACAGAGTGATTATTCCTCTACACGGTCCCAACAAACACTCCCGGTGTCAGACACAGTGTGAATCTCCTTCCACACCGTTCCATCACACTCTCCCGGGGTCACACACAGAGTGATTATTCCTCTACACTGTCCCAACAAACACTCCCGGGGTCAGACACAGAATGAATCTTCCTCTACACAGCCCATCACACACTCCCTGGGTCAGACACAGAGAGAATCTCCCTCCACACGTCCCAAAACACACTCCCGGGTCAGACACAGACTGATTATTCCTCTACACGGTCCCATCAAACACTCCCGGGGTCAGACACAGAGTGATTATTCCTCTACACTGTACCATCAAATACTCCGTGGGTCAGACACACCGTGATTATTCCTCTACACTGTCCCATCAAACACTCCCGGGTCAGACACAGACTGAATCACCCTCCACGCCGTCCAATCACACACTCCCGGGGTCAGACACTGAGTGATTATTCCTCTACACTGTCCCAACAAACACTCCCGGGTTCAGGCACAGAGTGATTTTTCCTCTACACGGTCCCATCAAACACTCCCGGGTTCAGACACAGAGTGAATCTCGCTCCACGCCGTCCCATCACACACTCCCGGGGTCAGACACAGAGTGATTATTCCTCTACACGGTCCCATCAAACATTCCCGGGGTCAGACACAGAGTGATTATTCCTCTACACGGTCCCATCAAACATTCCCGGGGTCAGACACAGAGTGATTATTCCTCTACACGTTCCCATCAAACACTACCGGGGGACAGACACAGAGTGATTATTCCTCTACGCGGTCCCATCAAACACTCCCGGGGTCAGACACAGAGTGAATCTCCCTCCACACGGTCCCATCACACACTTCCGTGGTCAGACACAGAGTGATTATTCTTCTCCACGGTGCCATCAAACACTCCCGGGGTCACACACAGAGTGATTATTCCTCTACACATTCCAATCACACACGCCCGGGGTCTGACACAGAATGATACTCCCGCCACACTGTCCCATCACACGCTCCCGGGGTCAAACACAGAATGAATCTTCCTCTACACAGCCCATCACACACTCCCTGGGTCAGACACAGAGAGAATCTCCCTCCACACGTCCTAAAACACACTCCCGGGTCAGACACAGATTGATTATTCCTCTGCACGTTCCCATCAAACACTCCCGGGATCAGACACAGAGTGATTATTCCTCTACGCTGTACCATCAAACACTCCGTGGGTCAGACACACAGTGATTATTCCTCTACACGGTCCCATCAAACACTCCCGGGGTCAAACACAGAATGAATCTTCCTCTACACAGCCCATCACACACTCCCTGGGTCAGACACAGATTGAATCACCCTCCACACCGTCCCATCACACACTCCCGGGGTCAGACACTGAGTGATTATTCCTCTACACGATCCCATCAAACACTCCCGGGGTCAGACACAGAGTGAGTCTCAATCCACACCGTCCCATCACAAACTCCCGGTATCAGACTCAGAGTGATTATTCCTCTACACGGTCCTATCAAACACTCCCGGGGTCAGACACAGAGTGAATTTATATCCACACCGTCCCATCATAATCTCTCGGGGTCAGACACAGAGTGAATCTCCCTCCACACCGTCCAATCACACACTCCAGTGGTCAGACACAGTATGATTATTCCTCTCCACGGTCTCATCAAACACTCCCGGGGTCAGACACAGAGAGATTATTCCTCTACACGGTCCCATCACACACTCCCGGGGTCAGACACAGAGTCATTATTCCTCTACACGGTCAGATCAAACTCTTCCGGGGTCAGACACAGAGTGAATTTATATCCACACCGTCCCATCACACACTCCCGTGGTCAGACACAGTGATTATTCCTCTACACTGTCCCATCAAACACTCCCGGGGTCAGACACAGACTGAATCTCCCTCCACACCGTCCCATCACACACTCCCGTGGTCAGAGACAGAGTGATTATTCCTCTGCACGGTCCCATCAAACACTCAAGGGTTTAGACACAGAGTGAATCTCCCTCCACGCCGTCCCATCACACACTCCCGGGGTCAGACACAGTGAGATTACTCCTCTACACGTTCCCATCACACACTCCCGGGGTCAGACACAGTATGATTATTCCTCTCCACGGTCCCATCAAACACTCCCGGGGTCAGACACAGACTGAATCTCCCTCCACACCGTCCCATCACACACTCCCGTGGGCAGAGACAGAGTGATTATTCCTCTACACGGTCCCAACAAACACTCCCGGTGTCAGACACAGTGTGAATCTCCTTCCACACCGTTCCATCACACTCTCCCGGGGTCACACACAGAGTGATTATTCCTCTACACTGTCCCAACAAACACTCCCGGGGTCAGACACAGAATGAATCTTCCTCTACACAGCCCATCACACACTCCCTGGGTCAGACACAGAGAGAATCTCCCTCCACACGTCCCAAAACACACTCCCGGGTCAGACACAGACTGATTATTCCTCTACACGGTCCCATCAAACACTCCCGGGGTCAGACACAGAGTGATTATTCCTCTACACTGTACCATCAAATACTCCGTGGGTCAGACACACCGTGATTATTCCTCTACACTGTCCCATCAAACACTCCCGGGTCAGACACAGACTGAATCACCCTCCACGCCGTCCAATCACACACTCCCGGGGTCAGACACTGAGTGATTATTCCTCTACACTGTCCCAACAAACACTCCCGGGTTCAGGCACAGAGTGATTTTTCCTCTACACGGTCCCATCAAACACTCCCGGGTTCAGACACAGAGTGAATCTCGCTCCACGCCGTCCCATCACACACTCCCGGGGTCAGACACAGAGTGATTATTCCTCTACACGGTCCCATCAAACATTCCCGGGGTCAGACACAGAGTGATTATTCCTCTACACGGTCCCATCAAACATTCCCGGGGTCAGACACAGAGTGATTATTCCTCTACACGTTCCCATCAAACACTACCGGGGGACAGACACAGAGTGATTATTCCTCTACGCGGTCCCATCAAACACTCCCGGGGTCAGACACAGAGTGAATCTCCCTCCACACGGTCCCATCACACACTTCCGTGGTCAGACACAGAGTGATTATTCTTCTCCACGGTGCCATCAAACACTCCCGGGGTCACACACAGAGTGATTATTCCTCTACACATTCCAATCACACACGCCCGGGGTCTGACACAGAATGATACTCCCGCCACACTGTCCCATCACACGCTCCCGGGGTCAAACACAGAATGAATCTTCCTCTACACAGCCCATCACACACTCCCTGGGTCAGACACAGAGAGAATCTCCCTCCACACGTCCTAAAACACACTCCCGGGTCAGACACAGATTGATTATTCCTCTGCACGTTCCCATCAAACACTCCCGGGATCAGACACAGAGTGATTATTCCTCTACGCTGTACCATCAAACACTCCGTGGGTCAGACACACAGTGATTATTCCTCTACACGGTCCCATCAAACACTCCCGGGGTCAAACACAGAATGAATCTTCCTCTACACAGCCCATCACACACTCCCTGGGTCAGACACAGATTGAATCACCCTCCACACCGTCCCATCACACACTCCCGGGGTCAGACACTGAGTGATTATTCCTCTACACGATCCCATCAAACACTCCCGGGGTCAGACACAGAGTGAGTCTCAATCCACACCGTCCCATCACAAACTCCCGGTATCAGACTCAGAGTGATTATTCCTCTACACGGTCCTATCAAACACTCCCGGGGTCAGACACAGAGTGAATTTATATCCACACCGTCCCATCATAATCTCTCGGGGTCAGACACAGAGTGAATCTCCCTCCACACCGTCCAATCACACACTCCAGTGGTCAGACACAGTATGATTATTCCTCTCCACGGTCTCATCAAACACTCCCGGGGTCAGACACAGAGAGATTATTCCTCTACACGGTCCCATCACACACTCCCGGGGTCAGACACAGAGTCATTATTCCTCTACACGGTCAGATCAAACTCTTCCGGGGTCAGACACAGAGTGAATTTATATCCACACCGTCCCATCACACACTCCCGTGGTCAGACACAGTGATTATTCCTCTACACTGTCCCATCAAACACTCCCGGGGTCAGACAAAGAGTGAATCTCCCTACACACCGTCCCATGACACACTCCCGTGGTCAGGCACAGTATGATTATTCCTCTCCACGGTCCCATCATACACTCCCGGGGTCAGACACAGACTAAATCTCCCTCCACACCGTCCCATCACACACTCCCGTGGTCAGACACAGAGTGATTATTCCTCTACACGGTCCCATCATACACTCCCGGGGTCAAACACAGACAAAAATCTCCCTCCACACCGTCCCATCACACACTCCCGTGGTCAGAGACAGAGTGATTATTCCTATGCACTGTTCCATCAAACACTCCCGGGGTCAGACACAGAGTGAATCTCCCTCCACGCCGTCCCATCACACACTCCCGGGGTCAGACACAGAGTGATTATTCCTCTACACGGTCCCATCAAACACTCCCGGGGTCAGGCACAGAGTGGTATTTCCTCTACACGGTCCCATCAAACACTCCCAGGTTCAGACACAGAGTGAATCTCCCTCCACGCCGTCCCATCACACACTCCCGGGGTCAGATACAGAGTGATTATTCCTCTACACGGTCCCATCAAACACTCCCGGGGTCAGGCACAGAGAGATTATTCCTCTACACGGTCCCAACTAACGCTCCCGGGGTCAGACACAGAGTCATTATTCCTCTACACGGTCACATCAAACTCTTCATGGGTCAGACACAGTGAGATTATTCCTCTACACGGTCCCATCACACACTCCCGGGGTCAGACACAGTATGATTATTCCTCTCCACGGTCCCATCAAACACTCCCGGGGTCAGACACAGACTGAATCTCCCTCCACACCGTCCAATCACACACTCCCGTGGGCAGAGACAGAGTGATTTTTACTCTACACGGTAGCAACAAACACTCCCGGTATCAGACACAGTGTGAATCTCCTTCCACACCGTTCCATCACACTCTCCCGGGGTCAGACACAGAGTGATTATTCCTCTACACTGTCCCAACAAACACTCCCGGGGTCAGACACAGAATGAATCTTCCTCTACACAGCCCATCACACACTCCCTGGGTCAGACACAGATTGAATCACCCTCCACACCGTCCCATCACACACTCCCGGGGTCAGACACTGAGTGATTATTCCTCTACACGATCCCATCAAACACTCCCGGGGTCAGACACAGAGTGAGTCTCAATCCACACCGTCCCATCACAAACTCCCGGTATCAGACTCAGAGTGATTATTCCTCTACACGGTCCTATCAAACACTCCCGGGGTCAGACACAGAGTGAATTTATATCCACACCGTCCCATCATAATCTCTCGGGGTCAGACACAGAGTGAATCTCCCTCCACACCGTCCAATCACACACTCCTGTGGTCAGACACAGTATGATTATTCCTCTCCACGGTCTCATCAAACACTCCCGGGGTCAGACACAGAGAGATTATTCCTCTACACGGTCCCAACTAACGCTCCCGGGGTCAGACACAGAGTCATTGTTCCTCTGCACGGTCACATCAAACTCTTCCGGGGTCAGACACAGAGAGATTATTCCTCTACACGGTCCCATCACACACTCCCGGGGTCAGACACAGAGTCATTATTCCTCTACACGGTCAGATCAAACTCTCCCGGGGTCAGACACAGACTGAATCTCCCTCCACACCGTCCCATCACACACTCCCGTGGGCAGAGACAGAGTGATTATTACTCTACACGGTAGCAACAAACACTCCCGGTATCAGACACAGTGTGAATCTCCTTCCACACCGTTCCATCACACTCTCCCGGGGTCAGACACAGAGTGATTATTCCTCTACACTGTCCCAACAAACACTCCCGGGGTCAGACACAGAGTGAATTTATATCCACACCGTCCCATCATAATCTCTCGGGGTCAGACACAGAATGAATCTCCCTCCACACCGTCCAATCACACACTCCTGTGGTCAGACACAGTATGATTATTCCTCTCCACGGTCTCATCAAACACTCCCGGGGTCAGACACAGAGAGATTATTCCTCTACACGGTCCCATCACACACTCCCGGGGTCAGACACAGAGTCATTATTCCTCTACACGGTCAGATCAAACTCTTCCGGGGTCAGACACAGAGTGAATTTATATCCACACCGTCCCATCACACACTCCCGTGGTCAGACACTGTGATTATTCCTCTACACTGTCCCATCAAACACTCCCGGGGTCAGACAAAGAGTGATTATTCCTCTACACGGTCCCATCAAACACTCAAGGTTTCAGACACAGAGTGAATCTCCCTCCACGCCGTCCCATCACACACTCCCGGGGTCAGACACAGAGTGATTATTCCTCTACACGGTCCCATCAAACACTCCCGGGGTCAGGCACAGAGTGATTTTTCCTCTACACGGTCCCATCAAACACTCCCAGGTTCAGACACAGAGTGAATCTCCCTCCACGCCGTCCCATCACACAATCCCGGGGTCAGATACAGAGTGATTATTCCTCTACACGGTCCCATCAAACACTCCCGGGGTCAGGCACAGAGAGATTATTCCTCTACACGGTCCCATCTAACGCTCCCGGGGTCAGACACAGAGTCATTATTCCTCGACACGGTCACATCAAACTCTTCCGGGGTCAGACACAGTGAGATTATTCCTCTACACGGTCCCATCACACACTCCCGGGGTCAGACACAGTATGATTATTCCTCTCCACGGTCCCATCAAACACTCCCGGTGTCAGACACAGTGTGAATCTCCTTCCACACCGTTCCATCACACTCTCCCGGGGTCAGACACAGAGTGATTATTCCTCTACACTGTCCGAACAAACACTTCCGGGGTCAGACACAGAATGAATCTTCCTCTACACAGCCCATCACACACTCCCTGGGTCAGACGCAGAGAGAATCTCCCTCCACACGTCCCAAAACACACTCCCGGGTCAGACACAGACTGATTATTCCTCTACACGGTCCCATCAAACACTCCAGGGGTCAGACACAGAGTGATTATTCCTCTACACTGTACCATCAAACACTCCGTGGGTCAGAAACACAGTGATTATTCCTCTACACGGTCCCATCAAACACTCCCGTGTCAGACACAGACTGAATCAACCTCCACGCCGTCCCATCACACACTCCCGGGGTCAGACACTGAGTGATTATTCCTCTACACGGTCCCATCAAACACTCCCGGGGTCAGGCACAGAGAGATTATTCCTCTACACGGTCCCAACTAACGCTCCCGGGGTCAGACACGGAGTAATTATTCCTCTACACAGTCACATCAAACTCTTCCGGGGTCAGACACAGTGAGATTATTCCTCTATACGGTCCCATCACACACTCCCGGGGTCAGACACAGTATGATTATTCCTCTCCACGGTCCCATCAAACACTTCCGGGGTCAGAGACAGAGTGATTATTCCTCTACACGGTCCCAACAAACACTCCCGGTGTCAGACACAGTGTGAATCTCCTTCCACTACCGTTACATCACACTCTCCCGGGGTCAGACACAGAGTGATTATTCCTCTACACTGTCCCAACAAACACTCCCGGGATCAGATACAGAATGAATCTTCCTCTACACAGCCCATCACACACTCCCTGGGTCAGACACAGAGAGAATCTCCCTCCACACGTCCCAAAACACACTCCCGGGTCAGACATAGACTGATTATTCCTCTACACGGTCCCATCAAACACTCCCGGGGTCAGACACAGAGTGATTATTCCTCTACACTGTACCATCAAACACTCCCTGGGTCAGACACAGAGAGAATCTCCCTCCACACGTCCCAAAACACACTCCCGGGTCAGACACAGACTGATTATTCCTCTACACGGTCCCATCAAACACTCCCGGGGTCAGACACAGAGTGATTATTCCTCTACACTGTACCATCAAACACTCCGTGGGTCAGACACACTGTGATTATTCCTCTACACGGTCCCATCAAACACTCCCGGGTGAGACACAGACTGAATCACCCTCCACGCCGTCCCATCACACACTCCCGTGGGCAGAGACAGAGTGATTATTCCTCTACACGGTCCCAACAAACACTCCCGGTGTCAGACACAGTGTGAATCTCCTTCCACACCGTTACATCACACTCTCCCGGGGTCAGACACAGAGTGATTATTCCTCTACACTGTCCCAACAAACACTCCCGGGATCAGACACAGAATGAATCTTCCTCTACACAGCCCATCACACACTCCCTGGGTCAGACACAGAGAGAATCTCCCTCCACACGTCCCAAAACGCACTCCCGGGTCAGACATAGACTGATTATTCCTCTACACGGTCCCATCAAACACTCCCGGGGTCAGACACAGAGTGATTATTCCTCTACACTGTACCATCAAACACTCCCGGGGTCAGACACAGAATGAATCTTCCTCTACACAGCCCATCACACACTCCCTGGGTCAGACACAGAGAGAATCTCCCTCCACACGTCCCAAAACACACTCCCGGGTCAGACACAGTGAGATTATTCCTCTACACTGTCCCATCAAACACTCCCGGGGTCAGACACAGAGTGATTATTCCTCTACACGGTCCCATCACACACTCCCGGGGTCAGACACAGTATGATTATTCCTCTCCACGGTCCCATCAAACACTCCCGGTGTCAGACACAGTGTGAATCTCCTTCCACACCGTTCCATCACACTCTCCCGGGGTCAGACACAGAGTGATTATTCCTCTACACTGTCCCAACAAACACTTCCGGGGTCAGACACAGAATGAATCTTCCTCTACACAGCCCATCACACACTCCCTGGGTCAGACACAGAGAGAATCTCCCTCCACACGTCCCAAAACACACTCCCGGGTCAGACACAGACTGATTATTCCTCTACACGGTCCCATCAAACACTCCCGGGGTCAGACACAGAGTGATTATTCCTCTACACTGTACCATCAAACACTCCGTGGGTCAGACACACTGTGATTATTCCTCTACACGGTCCCATCAAACACTCCCGGGTCAGACACAGACTGAATCACCCACCACGCCGTCCCATCACACACTCCCGGGGTCAGACATTGAGTGATTATTCCTCTACACGGTCCCATCAAACACTCCCGGGGTCAGGCACAGAGAGATTATTCCTCTACACGGTCCCAACTAACGCTCCCGGGGTCAGACACAGACTGAATCTCCCTCCACACCGTCCCATCACACACTCCCGTGGGCAGAAACAGAGTGATTATTCCTCTACACGGTCCCAACAAACACTCCCGGTGTCAGACACAGTGTGAATCTCCCTCCACACGTCCCAAAACACACTCCCGGGTCAGACATAGACTGATTATTCCTCTACACGGTCCCATCAAACACTCCCGGGGTCAGACACAGAGTGATTATTCCTCTCCACGGTCCCATCAAACACTCCCGGTGTCAGACACAGTGTGAATCTCCTTCCACACCGTTCCATCACACTCTCCCGGGGTCAGACACAGAGTGATTATTCCTCTACACTGTCCCATCAAACACTTCCGGGGTCAGACACAGAATGAATCTTCCTCTACACAGCCCATCACACACTCCCTGGGTCAGACACAGAGAGAATCTCCCTCCACACGTCCCAAAACACACTCCCGGGTCAGACACGGACTGATTATTCCTCTACACGGTCCCATCAAACACTCCCGGGGTCAGACACAGAGTGATTATTCCTCTACACTGTACCATCAAACACTCCGTGGGTCAGACACACAGTGATTATTCTTCTACACGGTCCCATCAAACACTCCCGGGTCAGACACAGACTGAATCACCCTCCACGCCGTCCCATCACACACTCCCGGGGTCAGACACTGAGTGATTATTCCTCTACACGGTCCCATCAAACACTCCCGGGGTCAGGCACAGAGAGATTATTCCTCTACACGGTCCCAACTAACGCTCCCGGGGTCAGACACGGAGTAATTATTCCTCTACACAGTCACATCAAACTCTTCCGGGGTCAGACACAGTGAGATTATTCCTCTACACGGTCCCATCACACACTCCCGGGGTCAGACACAGTATGATTATTCCTCTCCACGGTCCCATCAAACACTCCCGGGGTCAGACACAGACTGAATCTCCCTCCACACCGTCCCATCACACACTCCCGTGGGCAGAGACAGAGTGATTATTCCTCTACACGGTCCCAACAAACACTCCCGGTGTCAGACACAGTGTGAATCTCCTTCCACACCGTTACGTCACACTCTCCCGGGGTCAGACACAGAGTGATTATTCCTCTACACTGTCCCAACAAACACTCCCGGGGTCAGACACAGAATGAATCTTCCTCTACACAGCCCATCACACACTCCCTGGGTCAGACACAGAGAGAATCTCTCTCCACACGTCCCAAAACACACTCCCGGGTCAGACATAGACTGATTATTCCTCTACACGGTCCCATCAAACACTCCCGGGGTCAGACACAGAGTGATTATTCCTCTACACTGTACCATCAAACACTCCCGGGGTCAGACACAGAATGAATCTTCCTCTACACAGCCCATCACACACTCCCTGGGTCAGACACAGAGAGAATCTCCCTCCACACGTCCCAAAACACACTCCCGGGTCAGACATAGACTGATTATTCCTCTACACGGTCCCATCAAACACTCCCGGGGTCAGACACAGAGTGATTATTCCTCTCCACGGTCCCATCAAACACTCCCGGTGTCAGACACAGTGTGAATCTCCTTCCACACCGTTCCATCACACTCTCCCGGGGTCAGACACAGAGTGATTATTCCTCTACACTGTACCAACATACACTTCCGGGGTCAGACACAGAATGAATCTTCCTCTACACAGCCCATTACACACTCCCTGGGTCAGACACAGAGAATCTCACTCCACACGTCCCAAAACACACTCCCGGGTCAGACACAGACTGATTATTCCTCTACACGGTCCCATCAAACACTCCCGGGGTCAGACACAGAGTGATTATTCCTCTACACTGTACCATCAAACACTCCGTGGGTCAGACACACAGTGATTATCCCTCTACACGGTCCCATCAAACACTCCCGGGTCAGACACAGACTGAATCTTCCTCTACACAGCCCATCACACACTCCCTGGGTCAGACACAGAGAGAATCTCTCTCCACACGTCCCAAAACACACTCCCGGGTCAGACATAGACTGATTATTCCTCTACACGGTCCCATCAAACACTCCCGGGGTCAGACACAGAGTGATTATTCCTCTACACTGTACCATCAAACACTCCCGGGGTCAGACACAGAATGAATCTTCCTCTACACAGCCCATCACACACTCCCTGTGTCAGACACAGTGTGAATCTCCTTCCACACCGTTCCATCACACTCTCCCGGGGTCAGACACAGAGTGATTATTCCTCTACACTGTACCAACATACACTTCCGGGGTCAGACACAGAATGAATCTTCCTCTACACAGCCCATCACACACTCCCTGGGTCAGACACAGAGAATCTCCCTCCACACGTCCCAAAACACACTCCCGGGTCAGACACAGACTGATTATTCCTATACACGGTCCCATCAAACACTCCCGGGGTCAGACACAGAGTGATTATTCCTCTACACTGTACCATCAAACACTCCGTGGGTCAGACACACAGTGATTATCCCTCTACACGGTCCCATCAAACACTCCCGGGTCAGACACAGACTGAATCACCCTCCACGCCGTCCCATCACACACTCCCGGGGTCAGACACTGAGTGATTATTCCTCTACACGGTCCCATAAAACACTCCCGGGGTCAGGCACAGAGAGATTATTCCTCTACACGGTCCCAACTACCGCTCCCGGGGTCAGACACGGAGTAATTATTCCTCTACACAGTCACATCAAACTCTTCCGGGGTCAGACACAGTGAGATTATTCCTCTACACGGTCCCATCACACTCTCCCGGGGTCAGACACAGAGTGATTATTCCTCTACACTGTACCAACATACACTTCCGGGGTCAGACACAGAATGAATCTTCCTCTACACAGCCCATCACACACTCCCTGGGTCAGACACAGAGAATCTCCCTCCACACGTCCCAAAACACACTCCCGGGTCAGACACAGACTGATTATTCCTATACACGGTCCCATCAAACACTCCCGGGGTCAGACACAGAGTGATTATTCCTCTACACTGTACCATCAAACACTCCGTGGGTCAGACACACAGTGATTATCCCTCTACACGGTCCCATCAAACACTCCCGGGTCAGACACAGACTGAATCACCCTCCACGCCGTCCCATCACACACTCCCGGGGTCAGACACTGAGTGATTATTCCTCTACACGGTCCCATAAAACACTCCCGGGGTCAGGCACAGAGAGATTATTCCTCTACACGGTCCCAACTACCGCTCCCGGGGTCAGACACGGAGTAATTATTCCTCTACACAGTCACATCAAACTCTTCCGGGGTCAGACACAGTGAGATTATTCCTCTACACGGTCCCATCACACACTCCCGTGGGCAGAGACAGAGTGATTATTCCTCTACACGGTCCCAACAAACACTCCCGGTGTCAGACACAGTGTGAATCTCCTTCCACACCGTTACATCACACTCTCCCGGGGTCAGACACAGAGTGATTATTCCTCTACACTGTCCCAACAAACACTCCCGGGGTCAGACACAGAATGAATCTTCCTCTACACAGCCCATCACACACTCCCTGGGTCAGACACAGAGAGAATCTCCCTCCACACGTCCCAAAACACACTCCCGGTTCAGACATAGACTGATTATTCCTCTACACGGTAGCATCAAACACTCCCGGGGTCAGACACAGAGTGATTATTCCTCTACACTGTACCATCAAACACTCCGTGGGTCAGACACACAGTGATTATTCCTCTACACGGTCCCATCAAACACTCCCGGGTCAGACACAGACTGAATCACCCTCCACGCCGTCCCATCACACACTCCCGGGGTCAGACACTGAGTGATTCTTCCTCTACACTGTCCCAACAAACACTCCCGGGGTCAGGCACAGAGTGATTTTTCCTCTACACGGTCCCATCAAACACTCCCGGGTTCAGACACAGAGTGAATCTCCCTCCACGCCGTCCCATCACACACTCCCGGGGTCAGACACAGAGTGATTATTCCTCTACACGGTCCCATCAAACATTCCCGGGGTCAGGCACAGAGAGATTATTCCTCTACACGGTCCCAACTAACGCTCCCGGGGTCAGACACAGAGTCATTATTCCTCTACACGGTCACATTAAACTCTTCCGGGGTCAGACACAGAGACATAATTTCTCTACGCGGTCCCATCGCACACTCCCGGGGTCAGACACAGAGTCATTATTCCTCTACACGGTCAGATCAAACTCTTCCGGGGTCAGACACAGAGTGAATTTATATCCACACGGTCCCATCACTCACTCCCGTGGTCAGACACAGAGTGATTATTCCTCTACACGGTTCCATCAAACACTCCCGGGATCAGACACAGAGTGTATCTCCCTCCACGCCGTCCCATCACACACTCCCGGGGTCAGAAACATAGTGATTATTCCTCTACACGGTCCCATCAAATACTCCCGGGGTCAGGCACAGAGAGATTATTCCTCTACACGGTCCCATCAAACACTCCCGGGTTCAGACACAGAGTGAATCTCCCTCCACGCCGTCCCATCACACACTCCCGGGGTCAGACACAGAGTGATTATTCCTCTACACGGTCCCATCAAACATTCCCGGGGTCAGGCACAGAGAGATTATTCCTCTACACGGTCCCAACTAACGCTCCCGGGGTCAGACACAGAGTCATTATTCCTCTACACGGTCACATCAAACTCTTCCGGGGTCAGACACAGAGTGAATTTATATCCACACGGTCCCATCACTCACTCCCGGGGTCAGACACAGAGTGATTATTCCTCTACACGGTCCCAACAAACACTCCCGGTGTGAGACACAGTGTGAATCTCCTTCCACACCGTCCCATCACACTCTCCCGGGGTCAGACACAGAGTGATTATTCCTCTACACGGTCCCATAAAACACTCCCGGGGTCAGGCACAGAGAGATTATTCCTCTACACGGTCCCAACTACCGCTCCCGGGGTCAGACACGGAGTAATTATTCCTCTACACAGTCACATCAAACTCTTCCGGGGTCAGACACAGTGAGATTATTCCTCTACACGGTCCCATCACACTCTCCCGGGGTCAGACACAGAGTGATTATTCCTCTACACTGTACCAACATACACTTCCGGGGTCAGACACAGAATGAATCTTCCTCTACACAGCCCATCACACACTCCCTGGGTCAGACACAGAGAATCTCCCTCCACACGTCCCAAAACACACTCCCGGGTCAGACACAGACTGATTATTCCTATACACGGTCCCATCAAACACTCCCGGGGTCAGACACAGAGTGATTATTCCTCTACACTGTACCATCAAACACTCCGTGGGTCAGACACACAGTGATTATCCCTCTACACGGTCCCATCAAACACTCCCGGGTCAGACACAGACTGAATCACCCTCCACGCCGTCCCATCACACACTCCCGGGGTCAGACACTGAGTGATTATTCCTCTACACGGTCCCATAAAACACTCCCGGGGTCAGGCACAGAGAGATTATTCCTCTACACGGTCCCAACTACCGCTCCCGGGGTCAGACACGGAGTAATTATTCCTCTACACAGTCACATCAAACTCTTCCGGGGTCAGACACAGTGAGATTATTCCTCTACACGGTCCCATCACACACTCCCGTGGGCAGAGACAGAGTGATTATTCCTCTACACGGTCCCAACAAACACTCCCGGTGTCAGACACAGTGTGAATCTCCTTCCACACCGTTACATCACACTCTCCCGGGGTCAGACACAGAGTGATTATTCCTCTACACTGTCCCAACAAACACTCCCGGGGTCAGACACAGAATGAATCTTCCTCTACACAGCCCATCACACACTCCCTGGGTCAGACACAGAGAGAATCTCCCTCCACACGTCCCAAAACACACTCCCGGTTCAGACATAGACTGATTATTCCTCTACACGGTAGCATCAAACACTCCCGGGGTCAGACACAGAGTGATTATTCCTCTACACTGTACCATCAAACACTCCGTGGGTCAGACACACAGTGATTATTCCTCTACACGGTCCCATCAAACACTCCCGGGTCAGACACAGACTGAATCACCCTCCACGCCGTCCCATCACACACTCCCGGGGTCAGACACTGAGTGATTCTTCCTCTACACTGTCCCAACAAACACTCCCGGGGTCAGGCACAGAGTGATTTTTCCTCTACACGGTCCCATCAAACACTCCCGGGTTCAGACACAGAGTGAATCTCCCTCCACGCCGTCCCATCACACACTCCCGGGGTCAGACACAGAGTGATTATTCCTCTACACGGTCCCATCAAACATTCCCGGGGTCAGGCACAGAGAGATTATTCCTCTACACGGTCCCAACTAACGCTCCCGGGGTCAGACACAGAGTCATTATTCCTCTACACGGTCACATTAAACTCTTCCGGGGTCAGACACAGAGACATAATTTCTCTACGCGGTCCCATCGCACACTCCCGGGGTCAGACACAGAGTCATTATTCCTCTACACGGTCAGATCAAACTCTTCCGGGGTCAGACACAGAGTGAATTTATATCCACACGGTCCCATCACTCACTCCCGTGGTCAGACACAGAGTGATTATTCCTCTACACGGTTCCATCAAACACTCCCGGGATCAGACACAGAGTGTATCTCCCTCCACGCCGTCCCATCACACACTCCCGGGGTCAGAAACATAGTGATTATTCCTCTACACGGTCCCATCAAATACTCCCGGGGTCAGGCACAGAGAGATTATTCCTCTACACGGTCCCATCAAACACTCCCGGGTTCAGACACAGAGTGAATCTCCCTCCACGCCGTCCCATCACACACTCCCGGGGTCAGACACAGAGTGATTATTCCTCTACACGGTCCCATCAAACATTCCCGGGGTCAGGCACAGAGAGATTATTCCTCTACACGGTCCCAACTAACGCTCCCGGGGTCAGACACAGAGTCATTATTCCTCTACACGGTCACATCAAACTCTTCCGGGGTCAGACACAGAGTGAATTTATATCCACACGGTCCCATCACTCACTCCCGGGGTCAGACACAGAGTGATTATTCCTCTACACGGTCCCAACAAACACTCCCGGTGTGAGACACAGTGTGAATCTCCTTCCACACCGTCCCATCACACTCTCCCGGGGTCAGACACAGAGTGATTATTCCTCTACACGGTCCCAACAAACACTCCCAGGGTCAGACACAGAGTGATTATTCCTCTACACGGTCCCATCAAACACTACCGGGGGTCAGACACAGAGTGATTATTCCTCTACGCGGTCCCATCAAACACTCCCGGGGTCAGACACAGAGTGAATCTCCCTCCACACGGTCCCATCTCACACTTCCGTGGTCAGACGCAGAGTGATTATTCTTCTCCACGGTGCCATCAAACACTCCCGGGGTCACACACAGAGTGATTATTCCTCTACACATTCCAGTCACACACGCCCGGGGTCTGACACAGAATGATACTCCCGCCACACTGTTCCATCAAACACTCCCGGGGTCAGACACAGAGTGATTATTCCGCTACGCTGTACCATCAAACACTCCGTGGGTCAGACACACAGTGATTATTCCTCTACACGGTCCCATCAAACACTCCCGGGTCAGACACAGATTGAATCACCCTCCACGCCGTCCCATCACACACTCCCGGGGTCAGGCACAGAATGATTATTCCTCTCCACGGTCCCATCATACACTCCCGGGGTCAGACACAGACTAAATCTCCCTCCACATCGTCCCATCACACACTCCCGTGGTCAGAGACAGAGTGATTATTCCTATGCACTGTTCCATCAAACACTCCCGGGGTCAGACACAGAGTGAATCTCCCTCCACGCCGTCCCATCACACTCTCCCGGGGTCAGACACAGAGTGATTATTCCTCTATACGGTCCCATCAAACACTCCCGGGGTCAGACACAGAGAGATTATTCCTCTACACGGTCCCAACTAACGCTCCCGGGGTCAGACACAGAGTCATTATTCCTCCACACGGTCACATCAAACTCTTCTGGGGACAGACACAGAGAGATTATTCCTCTACACGGTCCCATCACACACTCCCGGGGTCAGACACAGAGTCATTATTCCTCTACACGTTCACATCAAACTCTTCCGGGGTCAGACACAGAGTGAATTTATATCCACACCGTCCCATCACACAATCCCGTGGTCAGACACAGAGTGATTATTCCTCTACACGGTCCCATCAAACACTCAAGGTTTCAGACACAGAGTGAATCTCCCTCCACGCCGTCCCATCACACACTCCCGGGGTCAGACACAGAGTGATTATTCCTCTACACGGTCCCATCAAACACTCCCGGGGTCAGGCACAGAGTGATTTTTCCTCTACACGGTCCCATCAAACACTCCCAGGTTCAGACACAGAGTGAATCTCCCTCCACGCCGTCCCATCACACAATCCCGGGGTCAGATACAGAGTGATTATTCCTCTACACGGTCCCATCAAACACTCCCGGGGTCAGGCACAGAGAGATTATTCCTCTACACGGTCCCATCTAACTCTCCCGGGGTCAGACACAGAGTCATTATTCCTCGACACGGTCACATCAAACTCTTCCGGGGTCAGACACAGTGAGATTATTCCTCTACACGGTCCCATCACACACTCCCGGGGTCAGACACAGTATGATTATTCCTCTCCACGGTCCCATCAAACACTCCCGGTGTCAGACACAGTGTGAATCTCCTTCCACACCGTTCCATCACACTCTCCCGGGGTCAGACACAGAGTGATTATTCCTCTACACTGTCCCAACAAACACTTCCGGGGTCAGACACAGAATGAATCTTCCTCTACACAGCCCATCACACACTCCCTGGGTCAGACACAGAGAGAATCTCCCTCCACACGTCCCAAAACACACTCCCGGGTCAGACACAGACTGATTATTCCTCTACACGGTCCCATCAAACACTCCCGGGGTCAGACACAGAGTGATTATTCCTCTACACGGTCCCATCAAACACTCCCGGGTCAGACACAGACTGAATCACCCTCCACGCCGTCCCATCACACACTCCCGGGGTCAGACACTGAGTGATTATTCCTCTACACGGTCCCATCAAACACTCCCGGGGTCAGGCACAGAGAGATTATTCCTCTACACGGTCCCAACTAACGCTCCCGGGGTCAGACAAGGAGTAATTATTCCTCTACACAGTCACATCAAACTCTTCCTGGGTCAGACACAGTGAGATTATTCCTCTACACGGTCCCATCAAACACTCCCGGGGTCAGACACAGACTGAATCTCCCTCCACACCGTCCCATCACACACTCCCGTGGGCAGAGACAGAGTGATTATTCCTCTACACGGTCCCAACTAACACTCCCGGTGTCAGACACAGTGTGAATCTCCTTCCAAACCGTTACATCACACACTCCCTGGGTCAGACACAGAGAGAATCCCCCTCCACACGTCCCAAAACACACTCCCGGGTCAGACACAGACTGATTATTCCTCTACACGGTCCCATCAAACACTCCCGGGTCAGACACAGACTGAATCACCCTCCACGCCGTCCCATCACACACTCCCGGGGTCAGACACTGAGTGATTAATCCTCTACACGGTCCCATCAAACACTCCCGGGGTCAGGCACAGAGAGATTATTCCTCTACACGGTCCCATCTAACGCTCCCGGGGTCAGACACAGAGTCATTATTCCTCGACACGGTCACATCAAACTCTTCCGGGGTCAGACACAGTGAGATTATTCCTCTACACGGTCCCATCACACACTCCCGGGGTCAGACACAGTATGATTATTCCTCTCCACGGTCCCATCAAACACTCCCGGTGTCAGACACAGTGTGAATCTCCTTCCACACCGTTCCATCACACTCTCCCGGTGTCAGACACAGAGTGATTATTCCTCTACACTGTCCCAACAAACACTTCCGGGGTCAGACACAGAATGAATCTTCCTCTACACAGCCCATCACACACTCCCTGGGTCAGACACAGAGAGAATCTCACTCCACACGTCCCAAAACACACTCCCGGGTCAGACACAGACTGATTATTCCTCTACACGGTCCCATCAAACACTCCCGGGTCAGACACAGACTGAATCACCCTCCACGCCGTCCCATCACACACTCCCGGGGTCAGACACTGAGTGATTATTCCTCTACATGGTCCCATCAAACACTCCCGGGGTCAGGCACAGAGAGATTATTCCTCTACACGGTCCCATCTAACGCTCCCGGGGTCAGACACAGAGTCATTATTCCTCGACACGGTCACATCAAACTCTTCCGGGTGTCAGACACAGTGAGATTATTCCTCTACACGGTCCCATCACACACTCCCGGGGTCAGACACAGTATAATTATTCCTCTCCACGGTCCCATCAAACACTCCCGGTGTCAGACACAGTGTGAATCTCCTTCCACACCGATCCATCACACTCTCCCGGGGTCAGACACAGAGTGATTATTCCTCTACACAGTCCCAACAAACACTTCCGGGGTCAGACACAGAATGAATCTTCCTCTACACAGCCCTTCACACACTCCCTGGGTCCGACACAGAGAGAATCTCCCTCCACACGTCCCAAAACACACTCCCGGGTCAGACACAGACTGATTATTCCTCTACACGGTCCCATCAAACACTCCCGGGTCAGACACAGACTGAATCACCCTCCACGCCGTCCCATCACACACTCCCGGGGTCAGACACTGAGTGATTATTCCTCTACACGGTCCCATCAAACACTCCCGGGGTCAGGCACAGAGAGATTATTCCTCTACACGGTCCCATCTAACGCTCCCGGGTTCAGACACGGAGTAATTATTCCTCTACACAGTCACATCAAACTCTTCCGGGGTCAGAAACAGTGAGATTATTCCTCTACACGGTCCCATCACACACTCCCGGGGTCAGACACAGTATGATTATTCCTCTCCACGGTCCCATCAAACACTCCCGGGGTCAGACACAGACTGAATCTCCCTCCACACCGTCCCATCACACACTCCCGTGGGCAGAGACAGAGTGATTATTCCTCTACACGGTCCCAACAAACACTGCCGGTGTCAGACACAGTGTGAATCTCCTTCCACACCGTTACATCACACTCTCCCGGGGTCAGACACAGAGTGATTATTCCTCTACACTGTCCCAACAAACACTCCCGGGGTCAGACACAGAATGAATCTTCCTCTACACAGCCCATCACACACTCCCTGGGTCAGACACAGAGAGAATCTCCCTCCACACGTCCCAAAACACACTCCCGGGTCAGACATAGACTGATTATTCCTCTACACGGTCCCATCACACACTCCCGTGGTCAGAGACAGAGTGATTATTCCTATGCACTGTTCCATCAAACACTCCCGGGGTCAGACACAGAGTGAATCTCTCTCCACGCCGTCCCATCACACACTACCGGGGTCAGACACAGAGTGATTATTCCTTTATACGGTCCCATCAAACACTCCCGGGGTCAGACACAGAGAGATTATTCCTCTACACGGTCCCAACTAACGCTCCCGGGGTCAGACACAGAGTCATTATACCTCCACACGGTCACATCAAACTCTTCTGGGGACAGACACAGAGAGATTATTCCTCTAAACGGTCCCATCACACACTCCCGGGGTCAGACACAGAGTCATTATTCCTCTACACGTTCACATCAAACTCTTCCGGGGTCAGACACAGAGTGAATTTATATCCACACCGTCCCATCACACAATCCCGTGGTCAGACACAGAGTGATTATTCCTCTACACGGTCCCATCAAACACTCAAGGTTTCAGACACAGAGTGAATCTCCCTCCACGCCGTCCCATCACACACTCCCGGGGTCAGACACAGAGTGATTATTCCCCTACACGGTCCCATCAAACACTCCCGGGGTCAGGCACAGAGTGATTTTTCCTCTACACGGTCCCATCAAACACTCCCAGGTTCAGACACAGAGTGAATCTCCCTCCACGCCGTCCCATCACACAATCCCGGGGTCAGATACAGAGTGATTATTCCTCTACACGGTCCCATCTAACGCTCCCGGGGTCAGACACAGAGTCATTATTCCTCGACACGGTCACATCAAACTCTTCCGGGGTCAGACACAGTGAGATTATTCCTCTACACGGTCCCATCACACACTCCCGGGGTCAGACACAGTATGATTATTCCTCTCCACGGTCCCATCAAACACTCCCGGTGTCAGACACAGCGTGAATCTCCTTCCACACCGTTCCATCACACTCTCCCGGGGTCAGGCACAGAGTGATTATTCCTCTACACTGTCCCAACAAACACTTCCGGGGTCAGACACAGAATAAATCTTCCTCTACACAGCCCATCACACACTCCCTGGGTCAGACACAGAGAGAATCTCCCTCCACACGTCCCAAAACACACTCCCGGGTCAGACACAGACTGATTATTCCTCTACACGGTCCCATCAAACACTCCCGGGTCAGACACAGACTGAATCACCCTCCACGCCGTCCCATCACACACTCCCGGGGTCAGACACTGAGTGATTATTCCTCTACACGGTCCCATCAAACACTCCCGGGGTCAGGCACAGAGAGATTATTCCTCTACACGGTCCCAACTAACGCTCCCGGGGTCAGACACGGAGTAATTATTCCTCTACACAGTAACATCAAACTCTTCCGGAGTCAGACACAGTGAGATTATTCCTCTACACGGTCCCATCACACACTCCCGGGGTCAGACACAGTATGATAATTCCTCTCCACGGTCCCATCAAACACTCCCGGGGTCAGACACAGACTGAATCCCCCTCCACACGTCCCAAAACACACTCCCGGGTCAGACACAGACTGATTATTCCTCTACACGGTCCCATCAAACACTCCCGGGTCAGACACAGACTGAATCACCCTCCACGCCGTCCCATCACACACTCCCGGGGTCAGACACTGAGTGATTAATCCTCTACACGGTCCCATCAAACACTCCCGGGGTCAGGCACAGAGAGATTATTCCTCTACACGGTCCCATCTAACGCTCCCGGGGTCAGACACAGAGTCATTATTCCTCGACACGGTCACATCAAACTCTTCCGGGGTCAGACACAGTGAGATTATTCCTCTACACGGTCCCATCACACACTCCCGGGGTCAGACACAGTATGATTATTCCTCTCCACGGTCCCATCAAACACTCCCGGTGTCAGACACAGTGTGAATCTCCTTCCACACCGTTCCATCACACTCTCCCGGTGTCAGACACAGTGAGATTATTCCTCTACACGGTCCCATCACACACTCCCGGGGTCAGACACAGTATGATTATTCCTCTCCACGGTCCCATCAAACACTCCCGGTGTCAGACACAGTGTGAATCTCCTTCCACACCGTTCCATCACACTCTCCCGGTGTCAGACACAGAGTGATTATTCCTCTACACTGTCCCAACAAACACTCCCTGGGTCAGACACAGAGAGAATCTCACTCCACACGTCCCAAAACACACTCCCGGGTCAGACACAGACTGATTATTCCTCTACACGGTCCCATCAAACACTCCCGGGTCAGACACAGACTGAATCACCCTCCACGCCGTCCCATCACACACTCCCGGGGTCAGACACTGAGTGATTATTCCTCTACATGGTCCCATCAAACACTCCCGGGGTCAGGCACAGAGAGATTATTCCTCTACACGGTCCCATCTAACGCTCCCGGGGTCAGACACAGAGTCATTATTCCTCGACACGGTCACATCAAACTCTTCCGGGTGTCAGACACAGTGAGATTATTCCTCTACACGGTCCCATCACACACTCCCGGGGTCAGACACAGTATGATTATTCCTCTCCACGGTCCCATCAAACACTCCCGGTGTCAGACACAGTGTGAATCTCCTTCCACACCGATCCATCACACTCTCCCGGGGTCAGACACAGAGTGATTATTCCTCTAAACAGTCCCAACAAACACTTCCGGGGTCAGACACAGAATGAATCTTCCTCTACACAGCCCTTCACACACTCCCTGGGTCCGACACAGAGAGAATCTCCCTCCACACGTCCCAAAACACACTCCCGGGTCAGACACAGACTGATTATTCCTCTACACGGTCCCATCAAACACTCCCGGGTCAGACACAGACTGAATCACCCTCCACGCCGTCCCATCACACACTCCCGGGGTCAGACACTGAGTGATTATTCCTCTACACGGTCCCATCAAACACTCCCGGGGTCAGGCACAGAGAGATTATTCCTCTACACGGTCCCAACTAACGCTCCCGGGTTCAGACACGGAGTAATTATTCCTCTACACAGTCACATCAAACTCTTCCGGGGTCAGACACAGTATGATTATTCCTCTCCACGGTCCCATCAAACACTCCCGGGGTCAGACACAGACTGAATCTCCCTCCACACCGTCCCATCACACACTCCCGTGGGCAGAGACAGAGTGATTATTCCTCTACACGGTCCCAACAAACACTGCCGGTGTCAGACACAGTGTGAATCTCCTTCCACACCGTTACATCACACTCTCCCGGGGTCAGACACAGAGTGATTATTCCTCTACACTGTCCCAACAAACACTCCCGGGGTCAGACACAGAATGAATCTTCCTCTACACAGCCCATCACACACTCCCTGGGTCAGACACAGAGAGAATCTCCCTCCACACGTCCCAAAACACACTCCCGGGTCAGACATAGACTGATTATTCCTCTACACGGTCCCATCACACACTCCCGTGGTCAGAGACAGAGTGATTATTCCTATGCACTGTTCCATCAAACACTCCCGGGGTCAGACACAGAGTGAATCTCTCTCCACGCCGTCCCATCACACACTACCGGTGTCAGACACAGAGTGATTATTCCTTTATACGGTCCCATCAAACACTCCCGGGGTCAGACACAGAGAGATTATTCCTCTACACGGTCCCAACTAACGCTCCCGGGGTCAGACACAGAGTCATTATACCTCCACACGGTCACATCAAACTCTTCTGGGGACAGACACAGAGAGATTATTCCTCTAAACGGTCCCATCACACACTCCCGGGGTCAGACACAGAGTCATTATTCCTCTACACGTTCACATCAAACTCTTCCGGGGTCAGACACAGAGTGAATTTATATCCACACCGTCCCATCACACAATCCCGTTGTCAGACACAGAGTGATTATTCCTCTACACGGTCCCATCAAACACTCAAGGTTTCAGACACAGAGTGAATCTCCCTCCACGCCGTCCCATCACACACTCCCGGGGTCAGACACAGAGTGATTATTCCCCTACACGGTCCCATCAAACACTCCCGGGGTCAGGCACAGAGTGATTTTTCCTCTACACGGTCCCATCAAACACTCCCAGGTTCAGACACAGAGTGAATCTCCCTCCACGCCGTCCCATCACACAATCCCGGGGTCAGATACAGAGTGATTATTCCTCTACACGGTCCCATCTAACGCTCCCGGGGTCAGACACAGAGTCATTATTCCTCGACACGGTCACATCAAACTCTTCCGGGGTCAGACACAGTGAGATTATTCCTCTACACGGTCCCATCACACACTCCCGGGGTCAGACACAGTATGATTATTCCTCTCCACGGTCCCATCAAACACTCCCGGTGTCAGACACAGCGTGAATCTCCTTCCACACCGTTCCATCACACTCTCCCGGGGTCAGACACAGAGTGATTATTCCTCTACACTGTCCCAACAAACACTCCCGGGGACAGACACAGAATGAATCTTCCTCTACACAGCCCATCACACACTCCCTGGGTCAGACACAGAGAGAATCTCCCTCCACACGTCCCAAAACACACTCCCGGGTCAGACACAGACTGATTATTCCTCTACACGGTCCCATCAAACACTCCCGGGTCAGACACAGACTGAATCACCCTCCACGCCGTCCCATCACACACTCCCGGGGTCAGACACTGAGTGATTATTCCTCTACACGGTCCCATCAAACACTCCCGGGATCAGGCACAGAGAGATTATTCCTCTACACGGTCCCAACTAACGCTCCCGGGGTCAGACACGGAGTAATTATTCCTCTACACAGTCACATCAAACTCTTCCGGAGTCAGACACAGTGAGATTATTCCTCTACACGGTCCCATCACACACTCCCGGGGTCAGACACAGTATGATTATTCCTCTCCACGGTCCCATCAAACACTCCCGGGGTCAGACACAGACTGAATCTCCCTCCACACCGTCCCATCACACACTCCCGTGGGCAGAGACAGAGTGATTATTCCTCTACACGGTCCCAACAAACACTCCCGGTGTCAGACACAGTGTGAATCTCCTTCCACACCGTTACATCACACTCTCCCGGGGTCAGACACAGAGTGATTATTCCTCTACACTGTCCCAACAAACACTCCCGGGGTCAGACACAGAATGAATCTTCCTCTACACAGCCCATCACACACTCCCTGGGTCAGACACAGAGAGAATCTCCCTCCACACGTCCCAAAACACACTCCCGGGTCAGACATAGACTGATTATTCCTCTACACGGTCCCATCAAACACTCCCGGGGTCAGACACAGAGTGATTATTCCTCTACACTGTACCATCAAACACTCCCGGGGTCAGACACAGAATGAATCTTCCTCTACACAGCCCATCACACACTCCCTGGGTCAGACACAGAGAGAATCTCCCTCCACACGTCCCAAAACACACTCCCGGGTCAGACATAGACTGATTATTCCTCTACACGGTCCCATCAAACACTCCCGGGGTCAGACACAGAGTGATTATTCCTCTCCACGGTCCCATCAAACACTCCCGGTGTCAGACACAGTGTGAATCTCCTTCCACACCGTTCCATCACACTCTCCCGGGGTCAGACACAGAGTGATTATTCCTCTACACTGTCCCAACATACACTTCCGGGGTCAGACACAGAATGAATCTTCCTCTACACAGCCCATCACACACTCCCTGGGTCAGACACAGAGAGAATCTCCCTCCACACGTCCCAAAACACACTCCCGGGTCAGACACAGACTGATTATTCCTCTACACGGTCCCATCAAACACTCCCGGGGTCAGACACAGAGTGATTATTCCTCTACACTGTACCATCAAACACTCCGTGGGTCAGACACACAGTGATTATTCCTCTACACGGTCCCATCAAACACTCCCGGGTCAGACACAGACTGAATCACCCTCCACGCCGTCCCATCACACACTCCCGGGGTCAGACACTGAGTGATTATTCCTCTACACGGTCCCATCAAACACTCCAGGGGTCAGGCACAGAGAAATTATTCCTCTACACGGTCCCAACTAACGCTCCCGGGGTCAGACACGGAGTAATTATTCCTCTACACAGTCACATCAAACTCTTCCGGGGTCAGACACAGTGAGATTATTCCTCTACACGGTCCCATCACACACTCCCGGTGTCAGACACAGTATGATTATTCCTCTCCACGGTCCCATCAAACACTCCCGGGGTCAGACACAGACTGAATCTCCCTCCACACCGTCCCATCACACACTCCCGTGGGCAGAGACAGAGTGATTATTCCTCTACACGGTCCCAACAAACACTCCCGGTGTCAGACACAGTGTGAATCTCCTTCCACACCGTTACATCACACTCTCCCGGGGTCAGACACAGAGTGATTATTCCTCTACACTGTCCCAACAAACACTCCCGGGGACAGACACAGAATGAATCTTCCTCTACACAGCCCATCACACACTCCCTGGGTCAGACACAGAGAGAATCTCCCTCCACACGTCCCAAAACACACTCCCGGGTCAGACATAGACTGATTATTCCTCTACACGGTCCCATCAAACACTCCCGGGGTCAGACACAGAGTGATTATTCCTCTACACTGTACCATCAAACACTCCGTGGGTCAGACACACAGTGATTATTCCTCTACACGGTCCCATCAAACACTCCCGGGTCAGACACAGACTGAATCACCCTCCACGCCGTCCCATCACACACTCCCGGGGTCAGACACTGAGTGATTCTTCCTCTACACTGTCCCAACAAACACTCCCGGGGTCAGGCACAAAGTGATTTTTCCTCTACACGGTCCCATCAAACACTCCCGGGTTCAGACACAGAGTGAATCTCCCTCCACGCCGTCCCATCACACACTCCCGGGGTCAGACACAGAGTGATTATTCCTCTACACGGTCCCATCAAACATTCCCGGGGTCAGGCACAGAGAGATTATTCCGCTACACGGTCCCAACTAACGCTCCCGGGGTCAGACACAGAGTCATTATTCCTCTACACGGTCACATCAAACTCTTCCGGGGTCAGACACAGAGACATAATTTCTCTACGCGGTCCCATCGCACACTCCCGGGGTCAGACACAGAGTCATTATTCCTCTACACGGTCAGATCAAACTCTTCCGGGGTCAGACACAGAGTGAATTTATATCCACACGGTCCCATCACTCACTCCCGTGGTCAGACACAGAGTGATTATTCCTCTACACGGTTCCATCAAACACTCCCGGGATCAGACACAGAGTGTATCTCCCTCCACGCCGTCCCATCACACACTCCCGGGGTCAGAAACATAGTGATTATTCCTCTACACGGTCCCATCAAATACTCCCGGGGTCAGGCACAGAGAGATTATTCCTCTACACGGTCCCATCAAACACTCCCGGGGTCAGGCACAGAGAGATTATTCCTCTACACGGTCCCATCAAACATTCCCGGGGTCAGGCACAGAGAGATTATTCCTCTACACGGTCCCATCAAACACTCCCGGGGTCAGACACAGAGTGATTATTCCTCTACACTGTACCATCAAACACTCCGTGGGTCAGACACACTGTGATTATTCCTCTACACGGTCCCATCAAACACTCCCGGGTCAGACACAGACTGAATCACCCTCCACGCCGTCCCATCACACACTCCCGGGGTCAGACACTGAGTGATTATTCCTCTACACGGTCCCATCAAACACTCCCGGGGTCAGGCACAGAGAGATTATTCCTCTACACGGTCCCAACTAACGCTCCCGGGGTCAGACACGGAGTAATTATTCCTCTACACAGTCACATCAAACTCTCCCGGGGTCAGACACAGTGAGATTATTCCTCTACACGGTCCCATCACACACTCCCGGGGTCAGACACTGAGTGATTCTTCCTCTACACTGTCCCAACAAACACTCCCGGGGTCAGGCACAGAGTGATTTTTCCTCTACACGGTCCCATCAAACACTCCCGGGTTCAGACACAGAGTGAATCTCCCTCCACGCCGTCCCATCACACACTCCCGGGGTCAGACACAGAGTGATTATTCCTCTACACGGTCCCATCAAACATTCCCGGGGTCAGGCACAGAGAGATTATTCCTCTACACGGTCCCAACTAACGCTCCCGGGGTCAGACACAGAGTCATTATTCCTCTACACGGTCACATCAAACTCTTCCGGGGTCAGACACAGAGACATAATTTCTCTACGCGGTCCCATCGCACACTCCCGGGGTCAGACACAGAGTCATTATTCCTCTACACGGTCAGATCAAACTCTTCCGGGGTCAGACACAGAGTGAATTTATATCCACACGGTCCCATCACTCACTCCCGTGGTCAGACACAGAGTGATTATTCCTCTACACGGTTCCATCAAACACTCCCGGGATCAGACACAGAGTGTATCTCCCTCCACGCCGCCCCATCACACACTCCCGGGGTCAGAAACATAGTGATTATTCCTCTACACGGTCCCATCAAATACTCCCGGGGTCAGGCACAGAGAGATTATTCCTCTACACGGTCCCATCAAACACTCCCGGGTCAGACACAGACTGAATCACCCTCCACGCCGTCCCATCACACACTCCCGGGGTCAGACACTGAGTGATTATTCCTCTACACGGTCCCATCAAACACTCCCGGGGTCAGGCACAGAGAGATTATTCCTCTACACGGTCCCAACTAACGCTCCCGGGGTCAGACACGGAGTAATTATTCCTCTACACAGTCACATCAAACTCTTCCGGGGTCAGACACAGTGAGATTATTCCTCTACACGGTCCCATCACACACTCCCTGGGTCAGACACAGTATGATTATTCCTCTCCACGGTCCCATCAAACACTCCCGGGGTCAGACACAGACTGAATCTCCCTCCACACCGTCCCATCACACACTCCCGTGGGCAGAGACAGAGTGATTATTCCTGTACACGGTCCCAACAAACACTCCCGGTGTCAGACACAGTGTGAATCTCCTTCCACACCGTTACATCACACTCTCCCGGGGTCAGACACAGACTGATTATTCCTCTACACGGTCCCATCAAACACTCCCGGGGTCAGACACAGAGTGATTATTCCTCTACACTGTACCATCAAACACTCCGTGGGTCAGACACTGAGTGATAATTCCTCTACACGGTCCCATCAAACACTCCCGGGGTCAGGCACAGAGAGATTATTCCTCTACACGGTCCCAGCAAACACTCCCGGGGTCAGACACAGAGTGATTATTCCTCTACACGGTCCCATCAAACACTCCCGGTGTCAGATACAGTGTGAATCTCCTTCCACACCGTTCCATCACACTCTCCCGGGGTCAGACACAGAGTGATTATTCCTCTACACTGTCCCAACATACACTTCCGGGGTCAGACACAGAATGAATCTTCCTCTACACAGCCCATCACACACTCCCTGGGTCAGACACAGAGAGAATCTCCCTCCACACGTCCCAAAACACACTCCCGGGTCAGACATAGACTGATTATTCCTCTACACGGTCCCATCAAACACTCCCGGGGTCAGACACAGAGTGATTATTCCTCTCCACGGTCCCATCAAACACTCCCGGTGTCAGACACAGTGTGAATCTCCTTCCACACCGTTCCATCACACTCTCCCGGGGTCAGACACAGAGTGATTATTCCTCTACACTGTCCCAACATACACTTCCGGGGTCAGACACAGAATGAATTTTCCTCTACACAGCCCATCACACACTCCCAGGGTCAGACACAGAGAGAATCTCCCTCCACACGTCCCAAAACACACTCCCGGGTCAGACACAGACTGATTATTCCTCTACACGGTCCCATCAAACACTCCCGGGGTCAGACACAGAGTGATTATTCCTCTACACTGTACCATCAAACACTCCGTGGGTCAGACACACAGTGATTATTCCTCTACACGGTCCCATCAAACACTCCCGGGTCAGACACAGACTGAATCACCCTCCACGCCGTCCCATCACACACTCCCGGGGTCAGACACTGAGTGATTATTCCTCTACACGGTCCCATCAAACACTCCCGGGGTCAGGCACAGAGAGATTATTCCTCTACACGGTCCCAACTAACGCTCCCGGGGTCAGACACGGAGTAATTATTCCTCTAATCAGTGACATCAAACTCTTCCGGGGTCAGACACAGTGAGATTATTCCTCTACACGGTCCCATCACACACTCCCGGGGTCAGACACAGTATGTTTATTCCTCTCCACGGTCCCATCAAACACTCCCGGGGTCAGACACAGACTGAATCTCCCTCCACACCGTCCCATCACACACTCCCGTGGGCAGAGACAGAGTGATTATTCCTCTACACGGTTCCAACAAACACTCCCGGTGTCAGACACAGTGTGAATCTCCTTCCACACCGTTACATCACACTCTCCCGGGGTCAGACACAGAGTGATTATTCCTCTACACTGTCCCAACAAACACTCCCGGGGTCAGACACAGAATGAATCTTCCTCTACACAGCCCATCACACACTCCCTGGGTCAGACACAGAGAGAATCTCCCTCCACACGTCCCAAAACACACTCCCGGGTCAGACATAGACTGATTATTCCTCTACACGGTCCCATCAAACACTCCCGGGGTCAGACACAGAGTGATTATTCCTCTAAACTGTACCATCAAACACTACGTGGGTCAGACACACAGTGATTATTCCTCTACACGGTCCCATCAAACACTCCCGGGTCAGACACAGACTGAATCACCCTCCACGCCGTCCCATCACACACTCCCGGGGTCAGACACTGAGTGATTCTTCCTCTACACTGTCCCAACAAACACTCCCGGGGTCAGGCACAGAGTGATTTTTCCTCTACACGGTCCCATCAAACACTCCCGGGTTCAGACACAGAGTGAATCTCCCTCCACGCCGTCCCATCACACACTCCCGGGTCAGACATAGATTGATTATTCCTCTACACGGTCCCATCAAACATTCCCGGGGTCAGGCACAGAGAGATTATTCCGCTACACGGTCCCAACTAACGCTCCCGGGGTCAGACACAGAGTCATTATTCCTCTACACGGTCACATCAAACTCTTCCGGGGTCAGACACAGAGACATAATTTCTCTACGCGGTCCCATCGCACACTCCCGGGGTCAGACACAGAGTCATTATTCCTCTACACGGTCAGATCAAACTCTTCCGGGGTCAGACACAGAGTGAATTTATATCCACACGGTCCCATCACTCACTCCCGTTGTCAGACACAGAGTGATTATTCCTCTACACGGTTCCATCAAACACTCCCGGGATCAGACACAGAGTGTATCTCCCTCCACGCCGTCCCATCACACAGTCCCGGGGTCAGAAACATAGTGATTATTCCTCTACACGGTCCCATCAAATACTCCCGGGGTCAGGCACAGAGAGATTATTCCTCTACACGGTCCCATCAAACACTCCCGGGGTCAGGCACAGAGAGATTATTCCTCTACACGGTCCCATCAAACATTCCCGGGGTCAGGCACAGAGAGATTATTCCTCTACACGGTCCCATCAAACACTCCCGGGGTCAGACACAGAGTGATTATTCCTCTACACTGTACCATCAAACACTCCGTGGGTCAGACACACTGTGATTATTCCTCTACACGGTCCCATCAAACACTCCCGGGTCAGACACAGACTGAATCACCCTCCACGCCGTCCCATCACACACTCCCGGGGTCAGACACTGAGTGATTATTCCTCTACACGGTCCCATCAAACACTCCCGGGGTCAGGCACAGAGAGATTATTCCTCTACACGGTCCCAACTAACGCTCCCGGGGTCAGACACGGAGTAATTATTCCTCTACACAGTCACATCAAACTCTCCCGGGGTCAGACACAGTGAGATTATTCCTCTACACGGTCCCATCACACACTCCCGGGGTCAGACACTGAGTGATTCTTCCTCTACACTGTCCCAACAAACACTCCCGGGGTCAGGCACAGAGTGATTTTTCCTCTACACGGTCCCATCAAACACTCCCGGGTTCAGACACAGAGTGAATCTCCCTCCACGCCGTCCCATCACACACTCCCGGGGTCAGACACAGAGTGATTATTCCTCTACACGGTCCCATCAAACATTCCCGGGGTCAGGCACAGAGAGATTATTCCTCTACACGGTCCCAACTAACGCTCCCGGGGTCAGACACAGAGTCATTATTCCTCTACACGGTCACATCAAACTCTTCCGGGGTCAGACACAGAGACATAATTTCTCTACGCGGTCCCATCGCACACTCCCGGGGTCAGACACAGAGTCATTATTCCTCTACACGGTCAGATCAAACTCTTCCGGGGTCAGACACAGAGTGAATTTATATCCACACGGTCCCATCACTCACTCCCGTGGTCAGACACAGAGTGATTATTCCTCTACACGGTTCCATCAAACACTCCCGGGATCAGACACAGAGTGTATCTCCCTCCACGCCGTCCCATCACACAGTCCCGGGGTCAGAAACATAGTGATTATTCCTCTACACGGTCCCATCAAATACTCCCGGGGTCAGGCACAGAGAGATTATTCCTCTACACGGTCCCATCAAACACTCCCGGGGTCAGGCACAGAGAGATTATTCCTCTACACGGTCCCATCAAACATTCCCGGGGTCAGGCACAGAGAGATTATTCCTCTACACGGTCCCATCAAACACTCCCGGGGTCAGACACAGAGTGATTATTCCTCTACACTGTACCATCAAACACTCCGTGGGTCAGACACACTGTGATTATTCCTCTACACGGTCCCATCAAACACTCCCGGGGTCAGGCACAGAGAGATTATTCCTCTACACGGTCCCATCATACACTCCCGGGGTCAGGCACAGAGAGATTATTCCTCTACACGGTCCCAACTAACGCTCCCGGGGTCAGACACGGAGTAATTATTCCTCTACACAGTCACATCAAACTCTTCCGGGGTCAGACACAGTGAGATTATTCCTCTACTCGGTCCCATCACACACTCCCTGGGTCAGACACAGTATGATTATTCCTCTCCACGGTCCCATCAAACACTCCCGGGGTCAGACACAGACTGAATCTCCCTCCACACCGTCCCATCACACACTCCCGTGGGCAGAGACAGAGTGATTATTCCTGTACACGGTCCCAACAAACACTCCCGGTGTCAGACACAGTGTGAATCTCCTTCCACACCGTTACATCACACTCTCCCGGGGTCAGACACAGAGTGATTATTCCTCTACACTGTCCCAACAAACACTCCCGGGGTCAGACACAGAATGAATCTTCCTCTACACAGCCCATCACACACTCCCTGGGTCAGACACAGAGAGAATCTCCCTCCACACGTCCAAAAACACACTCCCGGGTCAGACACAGACTGATTATTCCTCTACACGGTCCCATCAAACACTCCCGGGGTCAGACACAGAGTGATTATTCCTCTACACTGTACCATCAAACACTCCGTGGGTCAGACACTGAGTGATAATTCCTCTACACGGTCCCATCAAACACTCTCGGGGTCAGGCACAGAGAGATTATTCCTCTACACGGTCCCAACTAACGCTCCCGGGGTCAGACACGGAGTAATTATTCCTCTACACAGTCACATCAAACTCTTCCGGGGTCAGACACAGTGAGATTATTCCTCTACACGGTTCCCTCACACACTCCCTGGGTCAGACATAGACTGATTATTCCTCTACACGGTCCCATCAAACACTCCCGGGGTCAGACACAGAGTGATTATTCCTCTCCACGGTCCCATCAAACACTCCCGGTGTCAGATACAGTGTGAATCTCCTTCCACACCGTTCCATCACACTCTCCCGGGGTCAGACACAGAGTGATTATTCCTCTACACTGTCCCAACATACACTTCCGGGGTCAGACACAGAATGAATCTTCCTCTACACAGCCCATCACACACTCCCTGGGTCAGACACAGAGAGAATCTCCCTCCACACGTCCCAAAACACACTCCCGGGTCAGACACAGACTGATTATTCCTCTACACGGTCCCATCAAACACTCCCGGGGTCAGGCACAGAGTGATTTTTCCTCTACACGGTCCCATCAAACACTCCCGGGTTCAGACACAGAGTGAATCTCCCTCCACGCCGTCCCATCACACACTCCCGGGGTCAGACACAGAGTGATTATTCCTCTACACGGTCCCATCAAACATTCCCGGGGTCAGGCACAGAGAGATTATTCCTCTACACGGTCCCAACTAACGCTCCCGGGGTCAGACACAGAGTCATTATTCCTCTACACGGTCACATCAAACTCTTCCGGGGTCAGACACAGAGACATAATTTCTCTACGCGGTCCCATCGCACACTCCCGGGGTCAGACACAGAGTCATTATTCCTCTACACGGTCAGATCAAACTCTTCCGGGGTCAGACACAGAGTGAATTTATATCCACACGGTCCCATCACTCACTCCCGTGGTCAGACACAGAGTGATTATTCCTCTACACGGTTCCATCAAACACTCCCGGGATCAGACACAGAGTGTATCTCCCTCCACGCCATCCCATCACACACTCCCGGGGTCAGAAACATAGTGATTATTCCTCTACACGGTCCCATCAAATACTCCCGGGGTCAGGCACAGAGAGATTATTCCTCTACACGGTCCCATCAAACACTCCCGGGGTCAGGCACAGAGAGATTATTCCTCTACACGGTCCCATCAAACATTCCCGGGGTCAGGCACAGAGAGATTATTCCTCTACACGGTCCCATCAAACACTCCCGGGGTCAGACACAGAGTGATTATTCCTCTACACTGTACCATCAAACACTCCGTGGGTCAGACACACTGTGATTATTCCTCTACACGGTCCCATCAAACACTCCCGGGTCAGACACAGACAAAATCACCCTCCACGCCGTCCCATCACACACTCCCGGGGTCAGACACTGAGTGATTATTCCTCTACACGGTCCCATCAAACACTCCCGGGGTCAGGCACAGAGAGATTATTCCTCTACACGGTCCCATCAAACACTCCCGGGGTCAGGCACAGAGAGATTATTCCTCTACACGGTCCCAACTAACGCTCCCGGGGTCAGACACGGAGTAATTATTCCTCTACACAGTCACATCAAACTCTTCCGGGGTCAGACACAGTGAGATTATTCCTCTACACGGTCCCATCACACACTCCCTGGGTCAGACACAGTATGATTATTCCTCTCCACGGTCCCATCAAACACTCCCGGGGTCAGACACAGACTGAATCTCCCTCCACACCGTCCCATCACACACTCCCGTGGGCAGAGACAGAGTGATTATTCCTGTACACGGTCCCAACAAACACTCCCGGTGTCAGACACAGTGTGAATCTCCTTCCAGACCGTTACATCACACTCTCCCGGGGTCAGACACAGAGTGATTATTCCTCTACACTGTCCCAACAAACACTCCCGGGGTCAGACACAGAATGAATCTTCCTCTACACAGCCCATCACACACTCCCTGGGTCAGACACAGAGAGAATCTCCCTCCACACGTCCAAAAACACACTCCCGGGTCAGACACAGACTGATTATTCCTCTACACGGTCCCATCAAACACTCCCGGGGTCAGACACAGAGTGATTATTCCTCTACACTGTACCATCAAACACTCCGTGGGTCAGACACTGAGTGATAATTCCTCTACACGGTCCCATCAAACACTCCCGGGGTCAGGCACAGAGAGATTATTCCTCTACACGGTCCCAACTAACGCTCCCGGGGTCAGACACGGAGTAATTATTCCTCTACACAGTCACATCAAACTCTTCCGGGGTCAGACACAGTGAGATTATTCCTCTACACGGTTCCCTCACACACTCCCTGGGTCAGACATAGACTGATTATTCCTCTACACGGTCCCATCAAACACTCCCGGGGTCAGACACAGAGTGATTATTCCTCTCCACGGTCCCATCAAACACTCCCGGTGTCAGATACAGTGTGAATCTCCTTCCACACCGTTCCATCACACTCTCCCGGGGTCAGACACAGAGTGATTATTCCTCTACACTGTCCCAACATACACTTCCGGGGTCAGACACAGAATGAATCTTCCTCTACACAGCCCATCACACACTCCCTGGGTCAGACACAGAGAGAATCTCCCTCCACACGTCCCAAAACACACTCCCGGGTCAGACATAGACTGATTATTCCTCTACACGGTCCCATCAAACACTCCCGGGGTCAGACACAGAGTGATTATTCCTCTCCACGGTCCCATCAAACACTCCCGGTGTCAGACACAGTGTGAATCTCCTTCCACACCGTTCCATCACACTCTCCCGGGGTCAGACACAGAGTGATTATTCCTCTACACTGTCCCAACATACACTTCCGGGGTCAGACACAGAATGAATTTTCCTCTACACAGCCCATCACACACTCCCAGGGTCAGACACAGAGAGAATCTCCCTCCACACGTCCCAAAACACACTCCCGGGTCAGACACAGACTGATTATTCCTCTACACGGTCCCATCAAACACTCCCGGGGTCAGACACAGAGTGATTATTCCTCTACACTGTACCATCAAACACTCCGTGGGTCAGACACACAGTGATTATTCCTCTACACGGTCCCATCAAACACTCCCGGGTCAGACACAGACTGAATCACCCTCCACGCCGTCCCATCACACACTCCCGGGGTCAGACACTGAGTGATTATTCCTCTACACGGTCCCATCAAACACTCCCGGGGTCAGGCACAGAGAGATTATTCCTCTACACGGTCCCAACTAACGCTCCCGGGGTCAGACACGGAGTAATTATTCCTCTAATCAGTGACATCAAACTCTTCCGGGGTCAGACACAGTGAGATTATTCCTCTACACGGTCCCATCACACACTCCCGGGGTCAGACACAGTATGTTTATTCCTCTCCACGGTCCCATCAAACACTCCCGGGGTCAGACACAGACTGAATCTCCCTCCACACCGTCCCATCACACACTCCCGTGGGCAGAGACAGAGTGATTATTCCTCTACACGGTCCCAACAAACACTCCCGGTGTCAGACACAGTGTGAATCTCCTTCCACACCGTTACATCACACTCTCCCGGGGTCAGACACAGAGTGATTATTCCTCTACACTGTCCCAACAAACACTCCCGGGGTCAGACACAGAATGAATCTTCCTCTACACAGCCCATCACACACTCCCTGGGTCAGACACAGAGAGAATCTCCCTCCACACGTCCCAAAACACACTCCCGGGTCAGACATAGACTGATTATTCCTCTACACGGTCCCATCAAACACTCCCGGGGTCAGACACAGAGTGATTATTCCTCTACACTGTACCATCAAACACTACGTGGGTCAGACACACAGTGATTATTCCTCTACACGGTCCCATCAAACACTCCCGGGTCAGACACAGACTGAATCACCCTCCACGCCGTCCCATCAAACACTCCCGGGGTCAGACACTGAGTGATTCTTCCTCTACACTGTCCCAACAAACACTCCCGGGGTCAGGCACAGAGTGATTTTTCCTCTACACGGTCCCATCAAACACTCCCGGGTTCAGACACAGAGTGAATCTCCCTCCACGCCGTCCCATCACACACTCCCGGGTCAGACATAGATTGATTATTCCTCTGCACGTTCCCATCAAACACTCCCGGGGTCAGACACAGAGTGATTATTCCTCTACGCTGTACCATCAAACACTCCGTGGGTCTGACACACAGTGATTATTCCTCTACACGGTCCAATCAAACACTCCCGGGTCAGACACAGATTGAATCACCCTCCACGCCGTCCCATCACACACTCCCGGGGTCAGACACTGAGTGATTATTCCTCTACAAGATCCCATCAAACACTCCCGGGGTCAGGCACAGAGTGAGTCTCAATCCACACCGTCCCATCACAAACTCCCGGTATCAGACTCAGAGTGATTATTCCTCTACACGGTCTATCAAACACTCCCGGGGTCAGACACAGAGTGAATTTATATCCACACCGTCCCATCATAATCTCTCGGGGTCAGACACAGAGTGAATCTCCCTCCACACCGTCCAATCACACACTCCAGTGGTCAGACACAGTATGATTATTCCTCTCCACGGTCTCATCAAACACTCCCGGGGTCAGACACAGAGTCATTGTTCCTCTGCACGGTCACATCAAACTCTTCCGGGGTCAGACACAGAGAGATTATTCCTCTACACGGTCCCATCACACACTCCCGGGGTCAGACACAGAGTCATTATTCCTATACACGGTCAGATCAAACTCTTCCGGGGTCAGACACAGAGTGAATTTATATCCACACCGTCCCATCACACACTCCCGTGGTCAGACACAGTGATTATTCCTCTAAACTGTCCCATCAAACACTCCCGGGGTCAGACAAAGAGTGAATCTCCCTACACACCGTCCCATGACACTCTCCCGTGGTCAGGCACAGTATGATTATTCCTCTCCACGGTCCCATCATACACTCCCGGGGTCAGAGACAGAGTGATTATTCCTATGTACTGTTCCATCAAACTCTCCCGGGGTCAGACACAGAGTGAATCTCCCTCCACGCCGTCCCATCACACACTCCCGGGGTCAGACACAGAGTGATTATTCCTCTATACGGTCCCATCAAACACTCCCGGGGTCAGACACAGCGAGATTATTCCTCTACACGGTCCCAACTAACGCTCCCGGGGTCAGACACAGAGTCATTATTCCTCTACACGGTCACATCAAACTCTTCCGGGGCCAGACAAAGAGTGAATCTCCCTACACACCGTCCCATCACACAGTCCCGTGGTCAGACACAGTATGATTATTCCTCTCCACGGTCCCATCAAACACTCCCGGGGTCAGACACAGACTGAATCTCCCTCCACTCCGTCCCATCACACACTCCCGGGGTCAGACACAGTGAGATTATTCCTCTACACGTTCCCATCACACACTCCCGGGGTCAGACACAGTATGATTATTCCTCTACACGGTCCCATCACACACTCCCGGGGTCAGACACAGAGTCATTATTCCTCTACACGTTCACATCAAACTCTTCCGGGGTCAGACACAGAGTGAATTTATATCCACACCGTCCCATCACACAATCCCGTGGACAGACACAGAGTGATTATTCCTCTACACGGTCCCATCAAACAATCCCGGGGCCAGACAAAGAGTGAATCTCCCTACACACCGTCCCATCACACAGTCCCGTGGTCAGACACAGTATGATTATTCCTCTCCACGGTCCCATCAAACACTCCCGGGGTCAGACACAGACTGAATCTCCCTCCACTCCGTCCCATCACACACTCCCGGGGTCAGACACAGTGAGATTATTCCTCTACACGTTCCCATCACACACTCCCGGGGTCAGACACAGTATGATTATTCCTCTCCACGGTCCCATCAAACACTCCCGGGGTCAGACACAGACTGATTATTCCTCTACACGGTCCCATCAAACACTTCTGGGGACAGACACAGAGAGATTATTCCTCTACACGGTCCCATCACACACTCCCGGGGTCAGACACAGAGTCATTATTCCTCTACACGTTCACATCAAACTCTTCCGGGGTCAGACACAGAGTGAATTTATATCCACACCGTCCCATCACACAATCCCGTGGACAGACACAGAGTGATTATTCCTCTACACGGTCCCATCAAACAATCCCGGGGCCAGACAAAGAGTGAATCTCCCTACACACCGTCCCATCACACAGTCCCGTGGTCAGACACAGTATGATTATTCCTCTCCACGGTCCCATCAAACACTCCCGGGGTCAGACACAGACTGAATCTCCCTCCACTCCGTCCCATCACACACTCCCGGTGTCAGACACAGTGAGATTATTCCTCTACACGTTCCCATCACACACTCCCGGGGTCAGACACAGTATGATTATTCCTCTCCACGGTCCCATCAAACACTCCCGGGGTCAGACACAGACTGAATCTCCCTCCACTCCGTCCCATCACACACTCCCGGGGTCAGACACAGTGAGATTATTCCTCTACACGTTCCCATCACACACTCCCGTGGTCAGACACAGTATGATTATTCCTCTCCACGGTCCCATCAAACACTCCCGGGGTCAGACACAGACTGATTATTCCTCTACACGGTCCCATCAAACACTTCTGGGGACAGACACAGAGAGATTATTCCTCTACACGGTCCCATCACACACTCCCGGGGTCAGACACAGAGTCATTATTCCTCTACACGTTCACATCAAACTCTTCCGGGGTCAGACACAGAGTGAATTTATATCCACACCGTCCCATCACACAATCCCGTGGACAGACACAGAGTGATTATTCCTCTACACGGTCCCATCAAACAATCCCGGGGCCAGACAAAGAGTGAATCTCCCTACACACCGTCCCATCACACAGTCCCGTGGTCAGCCACAGTATGATTATTCCTCTCCACGGTCCCATCAAACACTCCCGGGGTCAGACACAGACTGAATCTCCCTCCACTCCGTCCCATCACACACTCCCGGGGTCAGACACAGTGAGATTATTCCTCTACACGTTCCCATCACACACTCCCGGGGTCAGACACAGTATGATTATTCCTCTCCACGGTCCCATCAAACACTCCCGGGGTCAGACACAGACTGAATCTCCTTCCACACCGTTCCATCACACTCTCCCGGGGTCAGACACAGAGTGATTATTCCTCTACACTGTCCCAACAAACACTCCCGGGGTCAGACACAGAATGAATCTTCCTCTACACAGCCCATCACACACTCCCTGGGTCAGACACAGAGAGAATCTCCCTCCACACGTCCCAAAACACACTCCCGGGTCAGACACAGAGTGATTATTCCTCTACACTGTACCATCAAACACTCCGTGGGTCAGACACACCATGATTATTCCTCTACACGGTCCCATCAAACACTCCCGGGTCAGACACAGACTGAATCACCCTCCACGCCGTCCCATCACACACTCCCGGGGTCAGACACTGAGTGATTATTCCCCTACACTGTCCCAACAAACACTCCCGGGTTCAGGCACAGAGTGATTTTTCCTCTACACGGTCCCATCAAACACTCCCGGGTTCAGACACAGAGTGTATCTCGCTCCACGCCGTCCAATTACACACTCCCGGGTTCAGACACAGAGTGAATCTCCCTCCACGCCGTCCCATCACACACTCCCGGGGTCAGACACAGAGTGATTATTCCTCTACACGGTCCCATCAAACATTCCCGGGGTCAGGCACAGAGAGATTATTCCTCTACACGTTCACATCAAACTCTTCCGGGGTCAGACACAGAGTGAATTTATATCCACACCGTCCCATCACACAATCCCGTGGTCAGACACAGAGTGATTATTCCTCTACACGGTCCCATCACACACTCCCGGGGTCAGACACAGTGAGATTATTCCTCTACACGGTCCCATCACACACTCCCGGGGTCAGACACAGTATGATTATTCCTCTCCACGGTCCCATCAAACACTCCCGGGGTCAGACACAGACTGAATCTCCCTCTACACTGTCCCAACATACACTCCCGGGGTCAGGCACAGAGTGATTTTTCCTCTACACGGTCCCATCAAACACTCCCGGGTTCAGACACAGAGTGAATCTCCCTCCACGCCGTCCCATCACACACTCCCTGGGTCAGACACAGAGTGATTATTCCTCTACACGGTCCCATCAAACATTCCCGGGATCAGGCACAGAGAGATTATTCCTCTACACGGTCCCAACTAACGCTCCCGGGGTCAGACACAGAGTCATTATTCCTCTACACGGTCACATCAAACTCTTCCGGGGTCAGACACAGAGAGATTATTTCTCTACGCGGTCCCATCACACACTCCCGGGGTCAGACACAGAGTCATTATTCCTCTACACGGTCACATCAAACTCTTCCGGGGTCAGACACAGAGAGATTATTTCTCTACGCGGTCCCATCACTCACTCCCGTGGTCAGACACAGAGTGATTTTTTCCTCTACACGGTTCCATCAAACACTCCCGGGGTCAGACACAGAGTGAATCTCCCTCCACGCCGTCCCATCACACACTCCCGGGGTCAGACACATAGTGATTATTCCACTACCCGGTCCCATCAAATACTCCCGGGGTCAGACACAGTGTGATTATTCCTCTACACGGTCCCAACAAACACTCCCGGTGTCAGACACAGTGTGAATCTCCTTCCACACCGTCCCATCACACTCTCCCGGGGTCAGACACAGAGTGATTATTCCTCTACACGGTCCCAACAAACACTCCCGGGGTCAGACACAGAGTGATAATTCCTCTACACGGTCCCATCAAACACTACCGGGGGTCAGACACAGAGTGATTATTCCTCTACACGGTCCCATCAAACACTCCCGGGGTCAGACACAGAGTGAATCTCCCTCCACACGGTCCCATCACACTCTCCCGGGGTCAGACACAGAGTGATTATTCCTCTACACGGTCCCAACAAACACTCCCGGGGTCGGACACAGAGTGATTATTCCTCTACACTGTCCCAACAAACACTCCCGGGGTCAGACACAGAATGAATCTTCCTCTACACAGCCCATCACACACTCCCTGGGTCAGACACAGAGAGAATCTCCCTCCACACGTCCCAAAACACACTCCCGGGTCAGACACAGACTGATTATTCCTCTACACGGTCCCATCAAACACTTCTGGGGACAGACACAGAGAGATTATTCCTCTACACGGTCCCATCACACACTCCCGGGGTCAGACACAGAGTCATTATTCCTCTACACGTTCACATCAAACTCTTCCGGGGTCAGACACAGAGTGAATTTATATCCACACCGTCCCATCACACAATCCCGTGGTCAGACACAGAGTGATTATTCCTCTACACGGTCCCATCAAACAATCCCGGGGCCAGACAAAGAGTGAATCTCCCTACACACCGTCCCATCACACAGTCCCGTGGTCAGACACAGTATGATTATTCCTCTCCACGGTCCCATCAAACACTCCCGGGGTCAGACACAGACTGAATCTCCCTCCACACCGTCCCATCACACACTCCCGTGGTCAGAGACAGAGTGATTATTCCTCTGCACGGTCCCATCAAACACTCAAGGGTTCAGACACAGAGTGAATCTCCCTCCACGCCGTCCCATCACACACTCCCGGGGTCAGACACAGAGTCATTATTCCTCTACACGGTCACATCAAACTCTTCCGGGGTCAGACACAGAGAGATTATTTCTCTACGCGGTCCCATCACACAATCCCGGGGTCAGACACAGAGTCATTATTCCTCTACACGGTCACATCAAACTCTTCCGGGGTCAGACACAGAGAGATTATTTCTCTACGCGGTCCCATCACTCACTCCCGTGGTCAGACACAGAGTGATTATTCCTCTACACGGTTCCATCAAACACTCCCGGGGTCAGACACAGAGTGAATCTCCCTCCACGCCGTCCCATCACACACTCCCGGGGTCAGACACATAGTGATTATTCCTCTACCCGGTCCCATCAAATACTCCCGGGGTCAGACACAGAGTGATTATTCCTCTACACGGTCCCAACAAACACTCCCGGTGTCAGTCACAGTGTGAATCTCCTTCCACACCGTCCCATCACACTCTCCCGGGGTCAGACACAGAGTGATTATTCCACTACACGGTCCCAACAAACACTCCCGGGGTCAGACACAGAGTGATTATTCCTCTACACTGTCCCAACAAACACTCCCGGGGTCAGACACAGAATGAATCTTCCTCTACACAGCCCATCACACACTCCCTGGGTCAGACACAGAGAGAATCTCCCTCCACACGTCCCAAAACACACTCCCGGGTCAGACACAGACTGATTATTCTTCTACACGGTCCCATCAAACACTCCCGGGGTCAGACACAGAGTGATTATTCCTCTACACTGTACCATCAAACACTCCGTGCGTCAGACACACCGTGATTATTCCTCTACACGGTCCCATCAAACACTCCCGGGTCAGACACAGACTGAATCACCCTTCACGCCGTCCCATCACACACTCCCGGGGTCAGGCACAGAGAGATTTTTCCTCTACACGGTCCGATCAAACACTCCCGGGTTCATACACAGAGTGAATCTCCCTCCACGCCGTCCCATCACACACTCCCGGGGTCAGACACAGAGTGATTATTCCTCTACACGGTCCCATCAAACATTCCCGGGGTCAGGCACAGAGAGATTATTCCTCTACACGGTCCCAACTAACGCTCCCGGGGTCAGACACAGAGTCATTATTCCTCTACACTGTCACATCAAACTCTTCCGGGGTCAGACACAGAGAGATTATTTCTCTACGCGGTCCCATCACACACTCCCGGGGTCAGACACAGAGTCATTATTCCTCTACACGGTCACATCAAACTCTTCCGGGGTCAGACACAGAGAGATTATTTCTCTACGCGGTCCCATCACTCACTCCCGTGGTCAGACACAGAGTGATTATTCCTCTACACGGTTCCTTCAAACACTCCCGGGGTCAGACACAGAGTGAATCTCCCTCCACGCCGTCCCAACACACACTCCCGGGGTCAGACACATAGTGATTATTCCGCTACCCGGTCCCATCAAATACTCCCGGGGTCAGACACAGAGTGAATATTCCTCTACACAGTCCCAACAAACACTCCCGGTGTCAGACACAGTGTGAATCTCCTTCCACACCGTCCCATCACAGTCTCCCGGGGTCAGACACAGAGTGATTATTCCTCTACACGGTCCCAACAAACACTCCCGGGGTCAGACACAGAGTGATTATTCCTCTACACGGTCCCATCAAACACTACCGGGGTCAGACACAGAGTGATTATTCCTCTACACGGTCCCATCAAACACTCCCGGGGTCAGACACAGAGTGAATCTCCCTCCACACGGTCCCATCACACACTTCCGTGGTCAGACACAGAGTGATTATTCTTCTCCACGGGCACATCAAACACTCCCGGTGTCAGACACAGAGTGATTATTCCTCTACACATTCCAATCACACACGCCCGGGGTCTGACACAGAATGATACTCCCGCCACACTGTCCCATCACACGCTCCCGGGGTCAAACACAGAGTGAATCTTCCTCTACACAGCCCATCACACACTCCCTGGTCAGACACAGAGAGAATCTCCCTCCACACGTCCCAAAACACACTCCCGGGTCAGACACAGATTGATTATTCCTCTGCACGTTCCCATCAAACACTCCCGGGGTCAGACACAGAGTGATTATTCCTCTACGCTGTACCATCAAACACTCCGTGGGTCAGACACACAGTGATTATTCCTCTACATGGTCCCATCAAACACTCCCGGGTCAGACACAGATTGAATCACCCTCCACGCCGTCCCATTACACAATCCCGGGGTCAGACACTGAGTGATTATTCCTCTACACGGTCCCATCAAACACTCCCGGGGTCAGACAGAGTGATTTTTTCTCGACACGGTCCCATCAAACACTCCCGGGGTCAGACACAGAGTGATTATTCCTCTACACGGTCCCATCACACACTCCCGGGGTCAGACACAGAGTGAATCTCCCACCACGCCGTCCCATCACACACTCCCGGGGACAGACACAGAGTGATTATTCCTCTACACGGTCCCATCAAACAATCCCGGGGCCAGACAAAGTGTGAATCTCCCTACACACCGTCCCATCACACAGTCCCGTGGTCAGACACAGTATGATTATTCCTCTCCACGGTCCCATCAAACACTCCCGGGGTCAGACACAGACTGAATCTCCCTCCACACCGTCCCATCACACACTCCCGTGGTCAGAGACAGAGTGATTATTCCTCTGCACGGTCCCATCAAACACTCAAGGGTTCAGACACAGAGTGAATCTCCCTCCACTCCGTCCCATCACACACTCCCGGGGTCAGACACAGTGAGATTATTCCTCTACACGTTCCCATCACACACTCCCGGGGTCAGACACAGTATGATTATTCCTCTCCACGGTCCCATCAAACACTCCCGGGGTCAGACACAGACTGAATCTCCTTCCACACCGTTCCATCACAGTCTCCCGGGGTCAGACACAGAGTGATTATTCCTCTACACTGTCCCAACAAACACTCCCGGGGTCAGACACAGAATGAATCTTCCTCTACACAGCCCATCACACACTCCCTGGGTCAGACACAGAGAGAATCTCCCTCCACACGTCCCAAAACACACTCCCGGGTCAGACACAGAGTGATTATTCCTCTACACTGTACCATCAAACACTCCGTGGGTCAGACACACCATGATTATTCCTCTACACGGTCCCATCAAACACTCCCGGGTCAGACACAGACTGAATCACCCTCCACGCCGTCCCATCACACACTCCCGGGGTCAGACACTGAGTGATTATTCCTCTACACTGTCCCAACAAACACTCCCGGGTTCAGGCACAGAGTGATTTTTCCTCTACACGGTCCCATCAAACACTCCCGGGTTCAGACACAGAGTGAATCTCGCTCCACGCCGTCCAATTACACACTCCCGGGTTCAGACACAGAGTGAATCTCCCTCCACGCCGTCCCATCACACACTCCCGGGGTCAGACACAGAGTGATTATTCCTCTACACGGTCCCATCAAACATTCCCGGGGTCAGGCACAGAGAGATTATTCCTCTACACGTTCACATCAAACTCTTCCGGGGTCAGACACAGAGTGAATTTATATCCACACCGTCCCATCACACAATCCCGTGGTCAGACACAGAGTGATTATTCCTCTACACGGTCCCATCACACACTCCCGGGGTCAGACACAGTGAGATTATTCCTCTACACGGTCCCATCACACACTCCCGGGGTCAGACACAGTATGATTATTCCTCTCCACGGTCCCATCAAACACTCCCGGGGTCAGACACAGACTGAATCTCCCTCTACACTGTCCCAACATACACTCCCGGGGTCAGGCACAGAGTGATTTTTCCTCTACACGGTCCCATCAAACACTCCCGGGTTCAGACACAGAGTGAATCTCCCTCCACGCCGTCCCATCACACACTCCCTGGGTCAGACACAGAGTGATTATTCCTCTACACGGTCCCATCAAACATTCCCGGGGTCAGGCACAGAGAGATTATTCCTCTACACGGTCCCAACTAACGCTCCCGGGGTCAGACACAGAGTCATTATTCCTCTACACGGTCACATCAAACTCTTCCGGGGTCAGACACAGAGAGATTATTTCTCTACGCGGTCCCATCACACACTCCCGGGGTCAGACACAGAGTCATTATTCCTCTACACGGTCACATCAAACTCTTCCGGGGTCAGACACAGAGAGATTATTTCTCTACGCGGTCCCATCACTCACTCCCGTGGTCAGACACAGAGTGATTTTTTCCTCTACACGGTTCCATCAAACACTCCCGGGGTCAGACACAGAGTGAATCTCCCTCCACGCCGTCCCATCACACACTCCCGGGGTCAGACACATAGTGATTATTCCTCTACCCGGTCCCATCAAATACTCCCGGGGTCAGACACAGTGTGATTATTCCTCTACACGGTCCCAACAAACACTCCCGGAGTCAGACACAGTGTGAATCTCCTTCCACACCGTCCCATCACACTCTCCCGGGGTCAGACACAGAGTGATTATTCCTCTACACGGTCCCAACAAACACTCCCGGGGTCAGACACAGAGTGATAATTCCTCTACACGGTCCCATCAAACACTACCGGGGGTCAGACACAGAGTGATTATTCCTCTACACGGTCCCATCAAACACTCCCGGGGTCAGACACAGAGTGAATCTCCCTCCACACGGTCCCATCACACTCTCCCGGGGTCAGACACAGAGTGATTATTCCTCTACACGTTCCCAACAAACACTCCCGGGGTCGGACACAGAGTGATTATTCCTCTACACTGTCCCAACAAACACTCCCGGGGTCAGACACAGAATGAATCTTCCTCTACACAGCCCATCACACACTCCCTGGGTCAGACACAGAGAGAATCTCCCTCCACACGTCCCAAAACACACTCCCGGGTCAGACACAGACTGATTATTCCTCTACACGGTCCCATCAAACACTTCTGGGGACAGACACAGAGAGATTATTCCTCTACACGGTCCCATCACACACTCCCGGGGTCAGACACAGAGTCATTATTCCTCTACACGTTCACATCAAACTCTTCCGGGGTCAGACACAGAGTGAATTTATATCCACACCGTCCCATCACACAATCCCGTGGTCAGACACAGAGTGATTATTCCTCTACACGGTCCCATCAAACAATCCCGGGGCCAGACAAAGAGTGAATCTCCCTACACACCGTCCCATCACACAGTCCCGTGGTCAGACACAGTATGATTATTCCTCTCCACGGTCCCATCAAACACTCCCGGGGTCAGACACAGACTGAATCTCCCTCCACACCGTCCCATCACACACTCCCGTGGTCAGAGACAGAGTGATTATTCCTCTGCACGGTCCCATCAAACACTCAAGGGTTCAGACACAGAGTGAATCTCCCTCCACGCCGTCCCATCACACACTCCCGGGGTCAGACACAGTGAGATTATTCCTCTACACGTTCCCATCACACTCTCCCGGGGTCAGACACAGTATGATTATTCCTCTCCACGGTCCCATCAAACACTCCCGGGGTCAGACACAGAGTGATTATTCCTCTACACGGTCCCATCAAACACTCAAGGGTCCAGACACAGAGTGAATCTCCCTCCACGCCGTCCCATCACACACTCCCGGGGTCAGACACAGAGTCATTATTCCTCTACACGGTCACATCAAACTCTTCCGGGGTCAGACACAGAGAGATTATTTCTCTACGCGGTCCCATCACACAATCCCGGGGTCAGACACAGAGTCATTATTCCTCTACACGGTCACATCAAACTCTTCCGGGGTCAGACACAGAGAGATTATTTCTCTACGCGGTCCCATCACTCACTCCCGTGGTCAGACACAGAGTGATTATTCCTCTACACGGTTCCATCAAACACTCCCGGGGTCAGACACAGAGTGAATCTCCCTCCACGCCGTCCCATCACACACTCCCGGGGTCAGACACATAGTGATTATTCCTCTACCCGGTCCCATCAAATACTCCCGGGGTCAGACACAGAGTGATTATTCCTCTACACGGTCCCAACAAACACTCCCGGTGTCAGTCACAGTGTGAATCTCCTTCCACACCGTCCCATCACACTCTCCCGGGGTCAGACACAGAGTGATTATTCCACTACACGGTCCCAACAAACACTCCCGGGGTCAGACACAGAGTGATTATTCCTCTACACTGTCCCAACAAACACTCCCGGGGTCAGACACAGAATGAATCTTCCTCTACACAGCCCATCACACACTCCCTGGGTCAGACACAGAGAGAATCTCCCTCCACACGTCCCAAAACACACTCCCGGGTCAGACACAGACTGATTATTCTTCTACACGGTCCCATCAAACACTCCCGGGGTCAGACACAGAGTGATTATTCCTCTACACTGTACCATCAAACACTCCGTGCGTCAGACACACCGTGATTATTCCTCTACACGGTCCCATCAAACACTCCCGGGTCAGACACAGACTGAATCACCCTTCACGCCGTCCCATCACACACTCCCGGGGTCAGGCACAGAGAGATTTTTCCTCTACACGGTCCGATCAAACACTCCCGGGTTCATACACAGAGTGAATCTCCCTCCACGCCGTCCCATCACACACTCCCGGGGTCAGACACAGAGTGATTATTCCTCTACACGGTCCCATCAAACATTCCCGGGGTCAGGCACAGAGAGATTATTCCTCTACACGGTCCCAACTAACGCTCCCGGGGTCAGACACAGAGTCATTATTCCTCTACACTGTCACATCAAACTCTTCCGGGGTCAGACACAGAGAGATTATTTCTCTACGCGGTCCCATCACACACTCCCGGGGTCAGACACAGAGTCATTATTCCTCTACACGGTCACATCAAACTCTTCCGGGGTCAGACACAGAGAGATTATTTCTCTACGCGGTCCCATCACTCACTCCCGTGGTCAGACACAGAGTGATTATTCCTCTACACGGTTCCTTCAAACACTCCCGGGGTCAGACACAGAGTGAATCTCCCTCCACGCCGTCCCAACACACACTCCCGGGGTCAGACACATAGTGATTATTCCGCTACCCGGTCCCATCAAATACTCCCGGGGTCAGACACAGAGTGAATATTCCTCTACACAGTCCCAACAAACACTCCCGGTGTCAGACACAGTGTGAATCTCCTTCCACACCGTCCCATCACAGTCTCCCGGGGTCAGACACAGAGTGATTATTCCTCTACACGGTCCCAACAAACACTCCCGGGGTCAGACACAGAGTGATTATTCCTCTACACGGTCCCATCAAACACTACCGGGGTCAGACACAGAGTGATTATTCCTCTACACGGTCCCATCAAACACTCCCGGGGTCAGACACAGAGTGAATCTCCCTCCACACGGTCCCATCACACACTTCCGTGGTCAGACACAGAGTGATTATTCTTCTCCACGGGCACATCAAACACTCCCGGTGTCAGACACAGAGTGATTATTCCTCTACACATTCCAATCACACACGCCCGGGGTCTGACACAGAATGATACTCCCGCCACACTGTCCCATCACACGCTCCCGGGGTCAAACACAGAGTGAATCTTCCTCTACACAGCCCATCACACACTCCCTGGTCAGACACAGAGAGAATCTCCCTCCACACGTCCCAAAACACACTCCCGGGTCAGACACAGATTGATTATTCCTCTGCACGTTCCCATCAAACACTCCCGGGGTCAGACACAGAGTGATTATTCCTCTACGCTGTACCATCAAACACTCCGTGGGTCAGACACACAGTGATTATTCCTCTACATGGTCCCATCAAACACTCCCGGGTCAGACACAGATTGAATCACCCTACACGCCGTCCCATTACACAATCCCGGGGTCAGACACTGAGTGATTATTCCTCTACACGGTCCCATCAAACACTCCCGGGGTCAGACAGAGTGATTTTTTCTCGACACGGTCCCATCAAACACTCCCGGGGTCAGACACAGAGTGATTATTCCTCTACACGGTCCCATCACACACTCCCGGGGTCAGACACAGAGTGAATCTCCCACCACGCCGTCCCATCACACACTCCCGGGGACAGACACAGAGTGATTATTCCTCTACACGGTCCCATCAAACAATCCCGGGGCCAGACAAAGTGTGAATCTCCCTACACACCGTCCCATCACACAGTCCCGTGGTCAGACACAGTATGATTATTCCTCTCCACGGTCCCATCAAACACTCCCGGGGTCAGACACAGACTGAATCTCCCTCCACACCGTCCCATCACACACTCCCGTGGTCAGAGACAGAGTGATTATTCCTCTGCACGGTCCCATCAAACACTCAAGGGTTCAGACACAGAGTGAATCTCCCTCCACTCCGTCCCATCACACACTCCCGGGGTCAGACACAGTGAGATTATTCCTCTACACGTTCCCATCACACACTCCCGGGGTCAGACACAGTATGATTATTCCTCTCCACGGTCCCATCAAACACTCCCGGGGTCAGACACAGACTGAATCTCCTTCCACACCGTTCCATCACACTCTCCCGGGGTCAGACACAGAGTGATTATTCCTCTACACTGTCCCAACAAACACTCCCGGGGTCAGACACAGAATGAATCTTCCTCTACACAGCCCATCACACACTCCCTGGGTCAGACACAGAGAGAATCTCCCTCCACACGTCCCAAAACACACTCCCGGGTCAGACACAGAGTGATTATTCCTCTACACTGTACCATCAAACACTCCGTGGGTCAGACACACCATGATTATTCCTCTACACGGTCCCATCAAACACTCCCGGGTCAGACACAGACTGAATCACCCTCCACGCCGTCCCATCACACACTCCCGGGGTCAGACACTGAGTGATTATTCCTCTACACTGTCCCAACAAACACTCCCGGGTTCAGGCACAGAGTGATTTTTCCTCTACACGGTCCCATCAAACACTCCCGGGTTCAGACACAGAGTGAATCTCGCTCCACGCCGTCCAATTACACACTCCCGGGTTCAGACACAGAGTGAATCTCCCTCCACGCCGTCCCATCACACACTCCCGGGGTCAGACACAGAGTGATTATTCCTCTACACGGTCCCATCAAACATTCCCGGGGTCAGGCACAGAGAGATTATTCCTCTACACGTTCACATCAAACTCTTCCGGGGTCAGACACAGAGTGAATTTATATCCACACCGTCCCAGCACACAATCCCGTGGTCAGACACAGAGTGATTATTCCTCTACACGGTCCCATCACACACTCCCGGGGTCAGACACAGTGAGATTATTCCTCTACACGGTCCCATCACACACTCCCGGGGTCAGACACAGTATGATTATTCCTCTCCACGGTCCCATCAAACACTCCCGGGGTCAGACACAGACTGAATCTCCCTCTACACTGTCCCAACATACACTCCCGGGGTCAGGCACAGAGTGATTTTTCCTCTACACGGTCCCATCAAACACTCCCGGGTTCAGACACAGAGTGAATCTCCCTCCACGCCGTCCCATCACACACTCCCTGGGTCAGACACAGAGTGATTATTCCTCTACACGGTCCCATCAAACATTCCCGGGGTCAGGCACAGAGAGATTATTCCTCTACACGGTCCCAACTAACGCTCCCGGGGTCAGACACAGAGTCATTATTCCTCTACACGGTCACATCAAACTCTTCCGGGGTCAGACACAGAGAGATTATTTCTCTACGCGGTCCCATCACACACTCCCGGGGTCAGACACAGAGTCATTATTCCTCTACACGGTCACATCAAACTCTTCCGGGGTCAGACACAGAGAGATTATTTCTCTACGCGGTCCCATCACTCACTCCCGTGGTCAGACACAGAGTGATTTTTTCCTCTACACGGTTCCATCAAACACTCCCGGGGTCAGACACAGAGTGAATCTCCCTCCACGCCGTCCCATCACACACTCCCGGGGTCAGACACATAGTGATTATTCCTCTACCCGGTCCCATCAAATACTCCCGGGGTCAGACACAGTGTGATTATTCCTCTACACGGTCCCAACAAACACTCCCGGAGTCAGACACAGTGTGAATCTCCTTCCACACCGTCCCATCACACTCTCCCGGGGTCAGACACAGAGTGATTATTCCTCTACACGGTCCCAACAAACACTCCCGGGGTCAGACACAGAGTGATAATTCCTCTACACGGTCCCATCAAACACTACCGGGGGTCAGACACAGAGTGATTATTCCTCTACACGGTCCCATCAAACACTCCCGGGGTCAGACACAGAGTGAATCTCCCTCCACACGGTCCCATCACACTCTCCCGGGGTCAGACACAGAGTGATTATTCCTCTACACGTTCCCAACAAACACTCCCGGGGTCGGACACAGAGTGATTATTCCTCTACACTGTCCCAACAAACACTCCCGGGGTCAGACACAGAATGAATCTTCCTCTACACAGCCCATCACACACTCCCTGGGTCAGACACAGAGAGAATCTCCCTCCACACGTCCCAAAACACACTCCCGGGTCAGACACAGACTGATTATTCCTCTACACGGTCCCATCAAACACTTCTGGGGACAGACACAGAGAGATTATTCCTCTACACGGTCCCATCACACACTCCCGGGGTCAGACACAGAGTCATTATTCCTCTACACGTTCACATCAAACTCTTCCGGGGTCAGACACAGAGTGAATTTATATCCACACCGTCCCATCACACAATCCCGTGGTCAGACACAGAGTGATTATTCCTCTACACGGTCCCATCAAACAATCCCGGGGCCAGACAAAGAGTGAATCTCCCTACACACCGTCCCATCACACAGTCCCGTGGTCAGACACAGTATGATTATTCCTCTCCACGGTCCCATCAAACACTCCCGGGGTCAGACACAGACTGAATCTCCCTCCACACCGTCCCATCACACACTCCCGTGGTCAGAGACAGAGTGATTATTCCTCTGCACGGTCCCATCAAACACTCAAGGGTTCAGACACAGAGTGAATCTCCCTCCACGCCGTCCCATCACACACTCCCGGGGTCAGACACAGTGAGATTATTCCTCTACACGTTCCCATCACACTCTCCCGGGGTCAGACACAGTATGATTATTCCTCTCCACGGTCCCATCAAACACTCCCGGGGTCAGACACAGAGTGATTATTCCTCTACACGGTCCCATCAAACATTCCCGGGGTCAGGCACAGAGAGATTATTCCTCTACACGGTCCCAACTAACGCTCCCGGGGTCAGACACAGAGTCATTATTCCTCTACACGGTCACATCAAACTCTTCCGGGGTCAGACACAGAGAGATTATTTCTCTACGCGGTCCCATCACACAATCCCGGGGTCAGACACAGAGTCATTATTCCTCTACACGGTCACATCAAACTCTTCCGGGGTCAGACACAGAGAGATTATTTCTCTACGCGGTCCCATCACTCACTCCCGTGGTCAGACACAGAGTGATTATTCCTCTACACGGTTCCATCAAACACTCCCGGGGTCAGACACAGAGTGAATCTCCCTCCACGCCGTCCCATCACACACTCCCGGGGTCAGACACATAGTGATTATTCCTCTACCCGGTCCCATCAAATACTCCCGGGGTCAGACACAGAGTGATTATTCCTCTACACGGTCCCAACAAACACTCCCGGTGTCAGTCACAGTGTGAATCTCCTTCCACACCGTCCCATCACACTCTCCCGGGGTCAGACACAGAGTGATTATTCCACTACACGGTCCCAACAAACACTCCCGGGGTCAGACACAGAGTGATTATTCCTCTACACTGTCCCAACAAACACTCCCGGGGTCAGACACAGAATGAATCTTCCTCTACACAGCCCATCACACACTCCCTGGGTCAGACACAGAGAGAATCTCCCTCCACACGTCCCAAAACACACTCCCGGGTCAGACACAGACTGATTATTCTTCTACACGGTCCCATCAAACACTCCCGGGGTCAGACACACAGTGATTATTCCTCTACACTGTACCATCAAACACTCCGTGCGTCAGACACACCGTGATTATTCCTCTACACGGTCCCATCAAACACTCCCGGGTCAGACACAGACTGAATCACCCTTCACGCCGTCCCATCACACACTCCCGGGGTCAGACGCTGAGTGATTATTCCTCTACACTGTCCCAACAAACACTCCCGGGGTCAGGCACAGAGAGATTTTTCCTCTACACGGTCCGATCAAACACTCCCGGGTTCAGACACAGAGTGAATCTCCCTCCACGCCGTCCCATCACACACTCCCGGGGTCAGACACAGAGTGATTATTCCTCTACACGGTCCCAACTAACGCTCCCGGGGTCAGACACAGAGTCATTATTCCTCTACACGGTCACATCAAACTCTTCCGGGGTCAGACACAGAGAGATTATTTCTCTACGCGGTCCCATCACACACTCCCGGGGTCAGACACAGAGTCATTATTCCTCTACACGGTCACATCAAACTCTTTCGGGGTCAGACACAGAGAGATTATTTCTCTACGCGGTCCCATCACTCACTCCCGTGGTCAGACACAGAGTGATTATTCCTCTACACGGTTCCTTCAAACACTCCCGGGGTCAGACACAGAGTGAATCTCCCTCCACGCCGTCCCATCACACACTCCCGGGGTCAGACACATAGTGATTATTCCTCTACCCGGTCCCATCAAATACTCCCGGGGTCAGACACAGAGTGAATATTCCTCTACACAGTCCCAACAAACACTCCCGGTGTCAGACACAGTGTGAATCTCCTTCCACACCGTCCCATCACACTCTCCCGGGGTCAGACACAGAGTGATTATTCCTCTACACGGTCCCAACAAACACTCCCGGGGTCAGACACAGAGTGATTATTCCTCTACACGGTCCCATCAAACACTACCGGGGTCAGACACAGAGTGATTATTCCTCTACACGGTCCCATCAAACACTCCCGGGGTCAGACACAGAGTGAATCTCCCTCCACACGGTCCCATCACACACTTCCGTGGTCAGACACAGAGTGATTATTCTTCTCCACGGGCACATCAAACACTCCCGGTGTCAGACACAGAGTGATTATTCCTCTACACATTCCAATCACACACGCCCGGGGTCTGACACAGAATGATACTCCCGCCACACTGTCCCATCACACGCTCCCGGGGTCAAACACAGAGTGAATCTTCCTCTACACAGCCCATCACACACTCCCTGGTCAGACACAGAGAGAATCTCCCTCCACACGTCCCAAAACACACTCCCGGGTCAGACACAGATTGATTATTCCTCTGCACGTTCCCATCAAACACTCCCGGGGTCAGACACAGAGTGATTATTCCTCTACGCTGTACCATCAAACACTCAGTGGGTCAGACACACAGTGATTATTCCTCTACATGGTCCCATCAAACATTCCCGGGTCAGACACAGATTGAATCACCCTCCACGCCGTCCCATTACACAATCCCGGGGTCAGACACTGAGTGATTATTCCTCTACACGGTCCCATCAAACACTCCCGGGGTCAGACAGAGTGATTTTTCTCGACACGGTCCCATCAAACACTCCCGGGGTCAGACACAGAGTGATTATTCCTCTACACGGTCCCATCACACACTCCCGGGGTCAGACACAGAGTGAATCTCCCACCACGCCGTCCCATCACACACTCCCGGGGTCAGACACTGAGTCTTTATTCCTCTACACGATCCCATCCAACGCTCCCGGGGAGAGACAAAGTGTGAGTCTCCCTACACACCGTCCCATCACACACTCCCGTGGTCAGACACAGTATGATTATTCCTCTCCACCGTCCCATCAAACACTCCCGCGGTCAGACACAGACGGAATCTCCCTCCAGACCGTCCCATCATACACTCCCGTAGTCAGAGACAGAGTGATTATTCCTCTGCACGGTCCCATCAAACACTCCCGGGGTCAGACACAGACTGAATCTCCCTCCACGCCGTCCCATCACACACTCCGGGGGTCAGACACAGAGTGATTATTCCTCTACAAGGTCCCATCAAACACTCCCGGGGTCAGGCACAGAGTGATTTTTCCTCTACACGGTCCAATCAAACACTCCCGGGGTCAGACACAGTGTATGTGCCTCCACGCCGTCCAATCATAATCTCTCGGGGTCAGACACAGAGTGAATTTATATCCACACCGTCCCATCACACACTCCCGGGGTCAGACACTGAGTGATTATTCCTCTACACGATCCCATCAAACACTCCCGGGGTCAGACACAGAGAGATTTTTCCTCTACACGGTCCCAACTAACGCTCCCGGGGTCAGACACAGAGTGAATTTATATCCACACCGTCCCATCACACACTCCCGTGGTCAGACACCGAGTGATTATTCCTCTACACGGTCCCATCAAACACTCCCGGGGTCAGACAAAGAGTGAGTCTCCCTACACACCGTCCCATCACACACTCCCGTGGTCAGACACAGTATGATTATTCCTCTCCACCGTCCCATCAAACACTCCTGCGGTCAGACACAGACGGCATCTCCCTCCACACCGTCCCATCACACACTCCCGTGGTCAGAGACAGAGTGATTATTCCTCTGCACGGTCCCATCAAACACTCCCGGGGTCAGACACAGAGTGAATCTCCCTCCACGCCGTCCCATCACACACTCCGGGGGTCAGACACAGAGTGATTATTCCTCTACAAGGTCCAATCAAACACTCCCGGGGTCAGACACAGAGTGAATGTGCCTCCACGCCGTCCCATCATAATCTCTCGGGGTCAGACACAGAGTGAATTAATATCCACACCGTCCCATCATAATCTCTCGGGGTCAGACACAGATTGAATCTCCCTCCACACGGTCTCATCAAACACTCCCGGGGACAGACACAGAGAGATTATTCCTCTACACGGTCCCAACTAACGCTCCCGGGGTCAGACACAGAGTCATTATTCCTCTACACGGTCACAACAAACTCTTCCGGGTTCAGACAGAGAGAGATTATTCCTCTACACGGTCCCATCACACACTCCCGGAGTCAGACACAGAGTGATTATTCCTCTGCACGGTCCGATCACACACTCCCGGGGTCAGGCACAGAGTGAATCTCCCACCATGCCGACCCATCACACACTCCCGGGGTCAGACACTGAGTGATTATTCCTCTACAGGATCCCATCAAACACTCCCGGGGTCAGACACAGAGAGATTATTCCTCTACACGGTCCCAACTAACGCTCCCGGGGTCAGACTCAGAGTGAATTTATATCCACACCGTCCCATCACACACTCCCGTGGTAAGACACAGAGTGATTATTCCTCTACACGGTCCCATCAAACACTCCCGGGGTCAGACAAAGAGTGAATCTCTCTACACACCGTCCCATCACACACTCCCGTGGTCAGACACAGTATGATTATTCCTCTCCACCGTCCCATCAAACACTGCCGGGGTCAGACACAGAGTGAATCTCCCTCCACGCCGTCCCATCACACACTCCCGGGGTCAGGCACAGAGTGATTTTTCCTCTACACGGTCCCATCAAACACTCCCGGGGTCAGACACAGAGTGATTTTTCCTCTGCACGGTCCCATCAAACACTCCCGGGGTCAGACACAGAGTGAGTCTCAATCCACACAGTCCCATCACAAACTCCCGGTATCAGACTCAGAGTGATTATTCCTCTACACGGTCCTATCAAACACTCCCGGGGTCAGACACAGAGTGAATTTATATCCACACCGTCCCATCATAATCTCTCGGGGTCAGACACAGAGTGAATCTCCCTCCACACCGTCCCATCACACACTCCAGTGGTCAGACACAGTATGATTATTCCTCTACACGGTCACATCAAACACTTCCGGGGTCAGACAGAGAGATTATTCTTCTACACGGTCCCATCACACACTCCCGGGGTCAGACACAGACTGAATCTCCCTCCATACCGTCCCATCACACACTCCAGTGGTCAGACACAGTATGATTTTTCCTCTCCATGGTCTCATCAAACACTCCAAGGGTCAGACACAGAGAGATTGTTCCTCTACACGGTCCCAACTAGCGCTCCCGGGGTCAGACACAGAGTCATTATTCCTCTACACGGTCACATCAAACTCTTCCGGGGACAGACACAGAGAGATTATTCCTCTACACGGTCCCATCACACACGCCCGGGGTCAGACACAGAGTGATTATTCCTCTACACGGTCCCATCACACACTCCCGGGGTCAGACACAGAGTGAATCTCCCACCACGCCGTCCCATCACACACTCCCGGGGTCGGACACTGAGTGATTATTCCTCTACACGATCCCATCAAACACTCCCGGGGTCAGACACAGAGAGATTTTTCCTCTACACGGTCCCAACTAACGCTCCCGGGGTCAGACACAGAGTGAATTTATATCCACACCGTCCCATCACACACTCCCGTGGTCAGACACCGAGTGATTATTCCTCTACACGGTCCCATCAAACACTCCCGGGGTCAGACAAAGAGTGAGTCTCCCTACACACCGTCCCATCACACACTCCCGTGGTCAGACACAGTATGATTATTCCTCTCCACCGTCCCATCAAACACTCCTGCGGTCAGACACAGACGGCATCTCCCTCCACACCGTCCCATCACACACTCCCGTGGTCAGAGACAGAGTGATTATTCCTCTGCACGGTCCCATCAAACACTCCCGGGGTCAGACACAGAGTGAATCTCCCTCCACGCCGTCCCATCACACACTCCGGGGGTCAGACACAGAGTGATTATTCCTCTACAAGGTCCAATCAAACACTCCCGGGGTCAGACACAGAGTGAATGTGCCTCCACGCCGTCCCATCATAATCTCTCGGGGTCAGACACAGAGTGAATTAATATCCACACCGTCCCATCATAATCTCTCGGTGTCAGACACAGATTGAATCTCCCTCCACACGGTCTCATCAAACACTCCCGGGGACAGACACAGAGAGATTATTCCTCTACACGGTCCCAACTAACGCTCCCGGGGTCAGACACAGAGTCATTATTCCTCTACACGGTCACAACAAACTCTTCCGGGTTCAGACAGAGAGAGATTATTCCTCTACACGGTCCCATCACACACTCCCGGAGTCAGACACAGAGTGATTATTCCTCTGCACGGTCCGATCACACACTCCCGGGGTCAGGCACAGAGTGAATCTCCCACTATGCCGACCCATCTCACACTCTCGGGGTCAGACACTGAGTGATTATTCCTCTACAGGATCCCATCAAACACTCCCGGGGTCAGACACAGAGAGATTATTCCTCTACACGGTCCCAACTAACGCTCCCGGGGTCAGACTCAGAGTGAATTTATATCCACACCGTCCCATCACACACTCCCGTGGTAAGACACAGAGTGATTATTCCTCTACACGGTCCCATCAAACACTCCCGGGGTCAGACAAAGAGTGAATCTCTCTACACACCGTCCCATCACACACTCCCGTGGTCAGACACAGTATGATTATTCCTCTCCACCGTCCCATCAAACACTGCCGGGGTCAGACACAGAGTGAATCTCCCTCCACGCCGTCCCATCACACACTCCCGGGGTCAGGCACAGAGTGATTTTTCCTCTACACGGTCCCATCAAACACTCCCGGGGTCAGACACAGAGTGATTTTTCCTCTGCACGGTCCCATCAAACACTCCCGGGGTCAGACACAGAGTGAGTCTCAATCCACACAGTCCCATCACAAACTCCCGGTATCAGACTCAGAGTGATTATTCCTCTACACGGTCCTATCAAACACTCCCGGGGTCAGACACAGAGTGAATTTATATCCACACCGTCCCATCATAATCTCTCGGGGTCAGACACAGAGTGAATCTCCCTCCACACCGTCCCATCACACACTCCAGTGGTCAGACACAGTATGATTATTCCTCTCCACGGTCTCATCAAACACTCCCGGGGTCAGACACAGAGTCATTATTCCTCTACACGGTCACATCAAACTCTTCCGGGGTCAGACAGAGAGATTATTCTTCTACACGGTCCCATCACACACTCCCGGGGTCAGACACAGACTGAATCTCCCTCCATACCGTCCCATCACACACTCCAGTGGTCAGACACAGTATGATTTTTCCTCTCCATGGTCTCATCAAACACTCCAAGGGTCAGACACAGAGAGATTGTTCCTCTACACGGTCCCAACTAGCGCTCCCGGGGTCAGACACAGAGTCATTATTCCTCTACACGGTCACATCAAACTCTTCCGGGGACAGACACAGAGAGATTATTCCTCTACACGGTCCCATCACACACGCCCGGGGTCAGACACAGAGTGATTATTCCTCTACACGGTCCCATCACACACTCCCGGGGTCAGACACAGAGTGAATCTCCCACCACGCCGTCCCATCACACACTCCCGGGGTCAGACACTGAGTGATTATTCCTCTACACGATCCCATCAAACACTCCCGGGGTCAGACACAGAATGATTATTCCTCTCCACGGTCCCATCAAACACTCCCGGGGTCAGACAAAGACTGAATCTCCCTCCACACCGTCCCATCACACTCTCCCGTGGTCAGAGACAGAGTGATTATTCCTCTGCACGGTCCCATCAAACACTCCCGGGGTCAGGCACAGAGTGATTTTTCCTCTACACGGTCCCATCAAACACTCCCGGAGTCAGACACAGAGTGATTATTCCTCTGCACGGTCCGATCACACACTCCCGGGGTCAGGCACAGAGTGAATCTCCCACCATGCCGACCCATCTCACACTCTCGGGGTCAGACACTGAGTGATTATTCCTCTACAGGATCCCATCAAACACTCCCGGGGTCAGACACAGAGAGATTATTCCTCTACACGGTCCCAACTAACGCTCCCGGGGTCAGACTCAGAGTGAATTTATATCCACACCGTCCCATCACACACTCCCGTGGTAAGACACAGAGTGATTATTCCTCTACACGGTCCCATCAAACACTCCCGGGGTCAGACAAAGAGTGAATCTCTCTACACACCGTCCCATCACACACTCCCGTGGTCAGACACAGTATGATTATTCCTCTCCACCGTCCCATCAAACACTGCCGGGGTCAGACACAGAGTGAATCTCCCTCCACGCCGTCCCATCACACACTCCCGGGGTCAGGCACAGAGTGATTTTTCCTCTACACGGTCCCATCAAACACTCCCGGGGTCAGACACAGAGTGATTTTTCCTCTGCACGGTCCCATCAAACACTCCCGGGGTCAGACACAGAGTGAGTCTCAATCCACACAGTCCCATCACAAACTCCCGGTATCAGACTCAGAGTGATTATTCCTCTACACGGTCCTATCAAACACTCCCGGGGTCAGACACAGAGTGAATTTATATCCACACCGTCCCATCATAATCTCTCGGGGTCAGACACAGAGTGAATCTCCCTCCACACCGTCCCATCACACACTCCAGTGGTCAGACACAGTATGATTATTCCTCTCCACGGTCTCATCAAACACTCCCGGGGTCAGACACAGAGTCATTATTCCTCTACACGGTCACATCAAACTCTTCCGGGGTCAGACAGAGAGATTATTCTTCTACACGGTCCCATCACACACTCCCGGGGTCAGACACAGACTGAATCTCCCTCCATACCGTCCCATCACACACTCCAGTGGTCAGACACAGTATGATTTTTCCTCTCCATGGTCTCATCAAACACTCCAAGGGTCAGACACAGAGAGATTGTTCCTCTACACGGTCCCAACTAGCGCTCCCGGGGTCAGACACAGAGTCATTATTCCTGTACACGGTCACATCAAACTCTTCCGGGGACAGACACAGAGAGATTATTCCTCTACACGGTCCCATCACACACGCCCGGGGTCAGACACAGAGTGATTATTCCTCTACACGGTCCCATCACACACTCCCGGGGTCAGACACAGAGTGAATCTCCCACCACGCCGTCCCATCACACACTCCCGGGGTCAGACACTGAGTGATTATTCCTCTACACGATCCCATCAAACACTCCCGGGGTCAGACACAGAATGATTATTCCTCTCCACGGTCCCATCAAACACTCCCGGGGTCAGACAAAGACTGAATCTCCCTCCACACCGTCCCATCACACTCTCCCGTGGTCAGAGACAGAGTGATTATTCCTCTGCACGGTCCCATCAAACACTCCCGGGGTCAGGCACAGAGTGATTTTTCCTCTACACGGTCCCATCAAACACTCCCGGGGTCAGACACAGAGTGAATATTCCTCTACACGGTCCCATCACACACACCCGGGGTCAGACACAGAGTGAATCTCCCACCAGGCCGTCCCATTATACACTCCCGGGGTCAGACACTGAGTGATTATTCCTCTACACGATCCCATCAAACACTCCCGGGGTCAGACACAGACTGAATCTCCCTCCACACCGTCCCATCACACACTCCCGGGGTCAGATACAGAGTGATTATTCCTCTACACGGTCCCATCAAACACTCCCGGGTCAGGCACAGAGAGATTATTCCTCTACACGGTCCCAACTAACGCTCCCGGGGTCAGACACAGTATGATTATTCCTCTCCACGGTCCCAGCAAACACTCCCGGGGTCAGACACAGACTGAATCCCCCTCCACACCGTCCCATCACACACTCTCGTGGGCAGAGACAGAGTGATTATTCTTCTCCACGGTCCCATCAAACACTCCCGGGGTCAGACACAGAGTGATTATTCCTCTACACGGTCCCATCACACGCTCCCGGGGTCAAACACAGAGTGAATCTTCCTCTACACAGCCCATCACACACTCCCTGGGTCATACACAGAGAGAATCTCCCTCCACACGTCCCAAAACACACTCCCGGGTCAGACACAGACTGATTATTCCTCTGCACGGTCCCATCAAACACTCCCGGGTCAGACACAGATTGAATCACCCTCCACGCCGTCCCATCACACACTCCCGGTGTCAGACACTGAGTGATTATTACTCTACACTGTCCCAACAAACACTCCCGGGGTCAGGCACAGAGTGATTTTTCCTCTACACGGTCCCATCAAACACTCCCGGGTTCAGACACAGAGTGAATCTCCCTCCACGCCGTCCCATCACACACTCCCTGGGTCAGACACAGAGTGATTATTCCTCTACACGGTCCCATCAAACATTCCCGGGGTCAGGCACAGAGAGATTATTCCTCTACACGGTCCCAACTAACGCTCCCGGGGTCAGACACAGAGTCATTATTCCTCTACACGGTCACATCAAACTCTTCCGGGGTCAGACACAGAGAGATTATTTCTCTACGCGGTCCCATCACACACTCCCGGGGTCAGACACAGAGTCATTATTCCTCTACACGGTCACATCAAACTCTTCCGGGGTCAGACACAGAGAGATTATTTCTCTACGCGGTCCCATCACTCACTCCCGTGGTCAGACACAGAGTGATTTTTTCTTCTACACGATTCCATCAAACACTCCCGGGGTCAGACACAGAGTGATTATTCCTCTACACGGTCCCAACAAACACTCCCGGGGTCAGACACAGAGTGATTATTCCTCTACACGGTCCCATCAAACACTACCGGGGGTCAGACACAGAGTGATTATTCCTCTACACGGTCGCATCAAACACTCCCGGGGTCAGACACAGAGTGAATCTCCCTCCACACGGTCCCATCACACTCTCCCGGGGTCAGACACAGAGTGATTATTCCTCTACACGGTCCCAACAAACACTCCCGGGGTCGGACACAGAGTGATTATTCCTCTACACTGTCCCAACAAACACTCCCGGGGTCAGACACAGAATGAATCTTCCTCGACACAGCCCATCACACACTCCCTGGGTCAGACACAGAGATAATCTCCCTCCACACGTCCCAAAACACACTCCCGGGTCAGACACAGACTGATTATTCCTCTACACGGTCCCATCAAACACTTCTGGGGACAGACACAGAGAGATTATTCCTCTACACGGTCCCATCACACACTCCCGGGGTCAGACACAGAGTCATTATTCCTCTACACGTTCACATCAAACTCTTCCGGGGTCAGACACAGAGTGAATTTATATCCACACCGTCCCATCACACAATCCCGTGGTCAGACACAGAGTGATTATTCCTCTACACGGTCCCATCAAACAATCCCGGGGCCAGACAAAGAGTGAATCTCCCTACACACCGTCCCATCACACACTCCCGTGGTCAGACACAGTATGATTATTCCTCTCCACTGTCCCATCAAACACTCCCGGGGTCAGACACAGACTGAATCTCCCTCCACACCGTCCCATCACACACTCCCGTGGTCAGAGACAGAGTGATTATTCCTCTGCACGGTCCCATCAAACACTCAAGGGTTCAGACACAGAGTGAATCTCCCTCCACGCCGTCCCATCACACTCTCCCGGGGTCAGACACAGAGTGATTATTCCTCTACACTGTCCCAACAAACACTCCCGGGGTCAGACACAGAATGAATCTTCCTCTACACAGCCCATCACACACTCCCTGGATCAGACAGAGAGAGAATCTCCCTCCACACGTCCCAAAACACACTCCCGGGTCAGACACAGAGTGATTATTCCTCTACACTGTACCATCAAACACTCCGTGGGTCAGACACACCGTGATTATTCCTCTACACGGTCCCATCAAACACTCCCGGGTCAGACACAGACTGAATCACCCACCACGCCGTCCCATCACACACTCCCGGGGTCAGACACTGAGTGATTATTCCTCTACACTGTCCCAACAAACACTCCCGGGTTCAGGCACAGAGTGATTTTTCCTCTACACGGACCCATCAAACACTCCCGGGTTCAGACACAGAGTGAATCTCGCTCCACGCCGTCCAATCACACACTCCCGGGGTCAGACACAGAGTGATTATTCCTCTACACGGTCCCATCAAACATTCCCGGGGTCAGGCACAGAGAGATTATTCCTCTACACGGTCCCAACTAACGCTCCCGGGGTCAGACACAGAGTCATTATTCCTCTACACGGTCACATCAAACTCTTCCGGGGTCAGACACAGCGAGATTATTTCTCTACGCGGTCCCATCACACACTCCCGGGGTCAGACACAGAGTCATTATTCCTCTACACGGTCACATCAAACTCTTCCGGGGTCAGACACAGAGAGATTATTTCTCTACGCGGTCCCATCACTCACTCCCGTGGTCAGACACAGAGTGATTATTCCTCTACACGGTTCCATCAAACACTCCCGGGGTCAGACACAGAGTGAATCTCCCTCCACGCAGTCCCATCACACACTCCCGGGGTCAGACACATAGTGATTATTCCTCTACCCGGTCCCATCAAATACTCCCGGGGTCAGACACAGAGTGATTATTCCTCTACACGGTCCCAACAAACACTCCCGGTGTCAGTCACAGTGTGAATCTCCTTCCACACCGTCCCATCACACTCTCCCGGGGTCAGACACAGAGTGATTATTCCACTACACGGTCCCAACAAACACTCCCGGGGTCAGACACAGAGTGATTATTCCTCTACACTGTCCCAACAAACACTCCCGTGGTCAGACACAGAATGAATCTTCCTCTACACAGCCCATCACACACTCCCTGGGTCAGACACAGAGAGAATCTCCCTCCACACGTCCCAAAACACACACCCGGGTCAGACACAGACTGATTATTCCTCTACACGGTCCCATCAAACACTCCCGGGGTCAGACACAGAGTGATTATTCCTCTACACTGTACCATCAAACACTCCGTGCGTCAGACACACCGTGATTATTCCTCTACACGGTCCCATCAAACACTCCCGGGTCAGACACAGACTGAATCACCCTTCACGCCGTCCCATCACACACTCCCGGGGTCAGACGCTGAGTGATTATTCCTCTACACTGTCCCAACAAACACTCCCGGGGTCAGGCACAGAGTGATTTTTCCTCTACACGGTCCGATCAAACACTCCCGGGTTCAGACACAGAGTGATTCTCCCTCCACGCCGTCCCATCACACACTCCCGGGGTCAGACACAGAGTGATTATTCCTCTACACGGTCCCATCAAACATTCCCGGGGTCAGGCACAGAGAGAGTATTCCTCTACACGGTCCCAACTAACGCTCCCGGGGTCAGACACAGAGTCATTATTCCTCTACACGGTCACATCAAACTCTTCCGGGGTCAGACACAGAGAGATTATTTCTCTACGCGGTCCCATCACACACTCCCGGGGTCAGACACAGTGTCATTATTCCTCTACACGGTCACATCAAACTCTTCCGGGGTCAGACACAGAGAGATTATTTCTCTACGCGGTCCCATCACTCACTCCCGTGGTCAGACACAGAGTGATTATTCCTCTACACGGTTCCTTCAAACACTCCCGGGGTCAGACACAGAGTGAATCTCCCTCCACGCCGTCCCATCACACACTCCCGGGGTCAGACACATAGTGATTATTCCTCTACCCGGTCCCATCAAATACTCCCGGGGTCAGACACAGAGTGATTATTCCTCTACACAGTCCCAACAAACACTCCCTGTGTCAGACACAGTGTGAATCTCCTTCCACACCGTCCCATCACACTCTCCCGGGGTCAGACACAGAGTGATTATTCCTCTACACGGTCCCAACAAACACTCCCGGGGTCAGACACAGAGTGATTATTCCTCTACACGGTCCCATCAAACACTACCGGGGTCAGACACAGAGTGATTATTCCTCTACACGGTCCCATCAAACACTCCCGGGGTCAGACACAGAGTGAATCTCCCTCCACACGGTCCCATCACACACTTCCGTGGTCAGACACAGAGTAATTATTCTTCTCCACGGGCACATCAAACACTCCCGGTGTCAGACACAGAGTGATTATTCCTCTACACATTCCAATCACACACGCCCGGGGTCTGACACAGAATGATACTCCCGCCACACTGTCCCATCACACGCTCCCGGGGTCAAACACAGAGTGAATCTTCCTCTACACAGCCCATCACACACTCCCTGGGTCAGACACAGAGAGAATCTCCCTCCACACGTCCCAAAACACACTCCCGGGTCAGACACAGATTGATTATTCCTCTGCACGTTCCCATCAAACACTTCCGGGGTCAGACACAGAGTGATTATTCCTCTACGCTGTACCATCAAACACTCCGTGGGTCAGACCCACAGTGATTATTCCTCTACACGGTCCCATCACACACTCCCGGGGTCAGACACAGAGTGAATCTCCCACCACGCCGTCCCATCACACACTCCCGGGGTCAGACACTGAGTCTTTATTCCTCTACACGATCCCATCAAACGCTCCCGGGGGTGAGACAAAGTGTGAGTCTCCCTACACACCGTCCCATCACACACTCCCGTGGTCAGACACAGTATGATTATTCCTCTCCACCGTCCCATCAAACACTCCCGCGGTCAGACACAGACGGAATCTCCCTCCACACCGTCCCATCACAAACTCCCGTGGTCAGAGACAGAGTGATTATTCCTCTGCACGGTCCCATCAAACACTCCCGGGGTCAGACACAGACTGAATCTCCCTCCACGCCGTCCCATCACACACTCCGGGGGTCAGACACAGAGTGATTATTCCTCTACAAGGTCCCATCAAACACTCCCGGGGTCAGGCACAGAGTGATTTTTCCTCTACACGGTCCAATCAAACACTCCCGGGGTCAGACACAGAGTGAATGTGCCTCCACGCCGTCCAATCATAATCTCTCGGGGTCAGACACAGAGTGAATTTATATCCACACCGTCCCATCACACACTCCCGGGGTCAGACACTGAGTGATTATTCCTCTACACGATCCCATCAAACACTCCCGGGGTCAGACACAGAGAGATTTTTCCTCTACACGGTCCCAACTAACGCTCCCGGGGTCAGACACAGAGTGAATTTATATCCACACCGTCCCATCACACACTCCCGTGGTCAGACACCGAGTGATTATTCCTCTACACGGTCCCATCAAACACCCCCGGGGTCAGACAAAGAGTGAGTCTCCCTACGCACCGTCCCATCACACACTCCCGTGGTCAGACACAGTATGATTATTCCTCTCCACCGTCCCATCAAACACTCCTGCCGTCGGACACAGACGGCATCTCCCTCCACACCGTCCCATCACACACTCCCGTGGTCAGAGAGAGAGTGATTATTCCTCTTCACGGTCCCATCAAACACTCCCGGGGTCAGACACAGAGTGAATCTCCCTCCACGCCGTCCCATCACACACTCCGGGGGTCAGACACAGAGTGATTATTCCTCTACAAGGTCCCATCAATCACTCCCGGGGTCAGACACAAAGTGAATGTGCCTCCACGCCGTCCCATCATAATCTCTCGGGGTCAGACACAGAGTGAATTAATATCCACACCGTCCCATCATAATCTCTCGGGGTTAGACACAGATTGAATCTCCCTCCACACGGTCTCATCAAACACTCCCGGGGTCAGACACAGAGAGATTATTCCTCTACACGGTCCCAACTAACGCTCCCGGGGTCAGACACAGAGTCATTATTCCTCTACACGGTCACATCAAACTCTTCCGGGTTCAGACAGAGAGAGATTATTCCTCTACACGGTCCCATCACACACTCCCGGAGTCAGACACAGAGTGATTATTCCTCTGCACGGTCCGATCACACACTCCCGGGGTCAGACACAGAGTGAATCTCCCACCATGCCGTCCCATCACACACTCCCGGGGTCAGACACTGAGTGATTATTCCTCTACAGGATCCCATCAAACACTCCCGGGGTCAGACACAGAAAGATTATTCCTCTACACGGTCCCAACTAACGCTCCCGGGGTCAGACACAGAGTGAATTTATATCCACACCGTCCCATCACACACTCCCGTGGTAAGACACAGAGTGATTATTCCTCTACAGGGTCCCATCAAACACTCCCGGGGTCAGACACAGAAAGATTATTCCTCTACACGGTCACATCAAACTCTTCCGGGGTCAGACAGAGAGATTATTCTTCTACACGGTCCCATCACACACTCCCGGGGTCAGACACAGACTGAATCTCCCTCCATACCGTCCCATCACACACTCCAGTGGTCAGACACAGTATGATTTTTCCTCTCCATGGTCTCATCAAACACTCCAAGGGTCAGACACAGAGAGAATGTTCCTCTACACGGTCCCAACTAGCGCTCCCGGGGTCAGACACAGAGTCATTATTCCTCTACACGGTCACATCAAACTCTTCCGGGGACAGACACAGAGAGATTATTCCTCTACACGGTCCAATCACACACTCCCGGGGTCAGACACAGAGTGATTATTCCTCTACACGGTCCCATCACACAATCCCGGGGTCAGACACAGAGTGAATCTCCCACCACGCCGTCCCATCACACACTCCCGGGGTCTGACACTGAGTGATTATTCCTCTACACGATCCCATCAAACACTCCCGGGGTCAGACACAGAATGATTATTCCTCTCCACGGTCCCAACAAACACTCCCGGGGTCAGACAAAGACTGAATCTCCCTCCACACCGTCCCATCACACTCTCCCGTGGTCAGAGACAGAGTGATTATTCCTCTGCACGGTCCCATCAAACACTCCCGGGGTCAGGCACAGAGTGATTTTTCCTCTACACGGTCCCATCAAACACTCCCGGGGTCAGACACAGAGTGAATATTCCTCTACACGGTCCCATCACACACACCCTGGGTCAGACACAGAGTGAATCTCCCACCACGCCGTCCCATTATACACTCCCGGGGTCAGACACTGAGTGATTATTCCTCTACACGATCCCATCAAACACTCCCGGGGTCAGACACAGAATGATTATTCCTCTCCACGGTCCCATCAAACACTCCCGGGGTCAGACACAGACTGAATCTCCCCCCACACCGTCCCATCACACACTCCCGGGGTCAGATACAGAGTGATTATTCCTCTACACGGTCCCATCAAACACTCCCGGGTCAGGCACAGAGAGATTATTCCGCTACACGGTCCCAACTAACGCTCCCGGGGTCAGACACAGTGTCATTATTCCTCTATACGGTCACATCAAACTCTTCCGGGGTCAGACACAGAGAGATTATTCCTCTACACGGTCCCATCACACACTCCCGGGGTCAGACACAGTATGATTATTCCTCTCCACGGTCCCATCAAACACTCCCGGGGTCAGACACAGACTGAATCCCCCTCCACATCGTCCCATCACACACTCTCGTGGGCAGAGACAGAGTGATTATTCTTCTCCACGGTCCATCAAACACTCCCGGGGTCAGACACAGAGTGATTATTCCTCTACACGGTCCCATCACACGCTCCCGGGGTCAAACACAGAGTGAATCCTCCTCTACACAGCCCATCACACACTCCCTGGGTCATACACAGAGAGAATCTCCCTCCACACGTCCCAAAACACACTCCCGGGTCAGACACAGACTGATTATTCCTCTGCACGGTCCCATCAAACACTCCCGGGTCAGACACAGATTGAATCACCCTCCACGCCGTCCCATCACACACTCCCGGTGTCAGACACTGAGTGATTATTCCTCTACACTGTCCCAACAAGCACTCCCGGGGTCAGGCACAGAGTGATTTTTCCTGTACACGGTCCCATCATACACTCCCGGGTTCAGACAGAGAGTAAATCTCCCTCCACGCCGTCCCATCACACACTCCCGGGGTCAGACACAGAGTGATTATTCCTCTACACGGTCCCATCAAACACTCCCGGGGTCAGGCACAGAGAGATTATTCCTCTACACGGTCCCAACTAACGCTCCCGGGGTCAGACACAGAGTCATTATTCCTCTACACGGTCACATCAAACTCTTCCGGGGACAGACACAGAGAGATTATTCCTCTACACGGTCCAATCACACACTCCCGGGGTCAGACACAGAGTGATTATTCCTCTACACGGTCCCATCACACAATCCCGGGGTCAGACACAGAGTGAATCTCCCACCACGCCGTCCCATCACACACTCCCGGGGTCAGACACTGAGTGATTATTCCTCTACACGATCCCATCAAACACTCCCGGGGTCAGACACAGAATGATTATTCCTCTCCACGGTCCCAACAAACACTCCCGGGGTCAGACAAAGACTGAATCTCCCTCCACACCGTCCCATCACACTCGCCCGTGGTCAGAGACAGAGTGATTATTCCTCTGCACGGTCCCATCAAACACTCCCGGGGTCAGGCACAGAGTGATTTTTCCTCTACACGGTCCCATCAAACACTCCCGGGGTCAGACACAGAGTGAATATTCCTCTACACGGTCCCATCACACACACCCGGGGTCAGACACAGAGTGAATCTCCCACCACGCCGTCCCATTATACACTCCCGGGGTCAGACACTGAGTGATTATTCCTCTACACGATCCCATCAAACACTCCCGGGGTCAGACACAGAATGATTATTCCTCTCCACGGTCCCATCAAACACTCCCGGGGTCAGACACAGACTGAATCTCCCTCCACACCGTCCCATCACACACTCCCGGGGTCAGATACAGAGTGATTATTCCTCTACACGGTCCCATCAAACACTCCCGGGTCAGGCACAGAGAGATTATTCCGCTACACGGTCCCAACTAACGCTCCCGGGGTCAGACACAGTGTCATTATTCCTCTATACGGTCACATCAAACTCTTCCGGGGTCAGACACAGAGAGATTATTCCTCTACACGGTCCCATCACACACTCCCGGGGTCAGACACAGTATGATTATTCCTCTCCACGGTCCCATCAAACACTCCCGGGGTCAGACACAGACTGAATCCCCCTCCACATCGTCCCATCACACACTCTCGTGGGCAGAGACAGAGTGATTATTCTTCTCCACGGTCCATCAAACACTCCCGGGGTCAGACACAGAGTGATTATTCCTCTACACGGTCCCATCACACACTCCCGTGGTCAGAGACAGAGTGATTATTCCTCTGCACGGTCCCATCAAACACTCCCGGGGTCAGACACAGACTGAATCTCCCTCCACGCCGTCCAATCATAATCTCTCGGGGTCAGACACAGAGTGAATTTATATCCACACCGTCCCATCACACACTCCCGGGGTCAGACACTGAGTGATTATTCCTCTACACGATCCCATCAAACACTCCCGGGGTCAGACACAGAGAGATTTTTCCTCTACACGGTCCCGACTAACGCTCCCGGGGTCAGACACAGAGTGAATTTATATCCACACCGTCCCATCACACACTCCCGTGGTCAGACACCGAGTGATTATTCCTCTACACGGTCCCATCAAACACCCCCGGGGTCAGACAAAGAGTGAGTCTCCCTACGCACCGTCCCATCACACACTCCCGTGGTCAGACACAGTATGATTATTCCTCTCCACCGTCCCATCAAACACTCCTGCTGTCGGACACAGACGGCATCTCCCTCCACACCGTCCCATCACACACTCCCGTGGTCAGAGAGAGAGTGATTATTCCTCTTCACGGTCCCATCAAACACTCCCGGGGTCAGACACAGAGTGAATCTCCCTCCACGCCGTCCCATCACACACTCCGGGGGTCAGACACAGAGTGATTATTCCTCTACAAGGTCCCATCAATCACTCCCGGGGTCAGACACAAAGTGAATGTGCCTCCACGCCGTCCCATCATAATCTCTCGGGGTCAGACACAGAGTGAATTAATATCCACACCGTCCCATCATAATCTCTCGGGGTTAGACACAGATTGAATCTCCCTCCACACGGTCTCATCAAACACTCCCGGGGTCAGACACAGAGAGATTATTCCTCTACACGGTCCCAACTAACGCTCCCGGGGTCAGACACAGAGTCATTATTCCTCTACACGGTCACATCAAACTCTTCCGGGTTCAGACAGAGAGAGATTATTCCTCTACACGGTCCCATCACACACTCCCGGAGTCAGACACAGAGTGATTATTCCTCTGCACGGTCCGATCACACACTCCCGGGGTCAGACACAGAGTGAATCTCCCACCATGCCGTCCCATCACACACTCCCGGGGGCAGACACTGAGTGATTATTCCTCTACAGGATCCCATCAAACACTCCCGGGGTCAGACACAGAAAGATTATTCCTCTACACGGTCCCAACTAACGCTCCCGGGGTCAGACACAGAGTGAATTTATATCCACACCGTCCCATCACACACTCCCGTGGTAAGACACAGAGTGATTATTCCTCTACACGGTACCATCAAACACTCCCGGGGACAGACAAAGAGTGAATCTCTCTACACACCGTCCCATCACACACTCCCGTGGTCAGACACAGTATGATTATTCCTCTCCACCGTCCCATCAAACACTGCCGGGGTCAGACACAGAGTGAATCTCCCTCCACGCCGTCCCATCACACACTCCCGGGGTCAGACACAGAGTGATTATTCCTCTACAGGGTCCCATCAAACACTCCCGGGGTCAGGCACAGAGTGATTTTTCCTCTACACGGTCCCATCAAACACTCCCGGGGTCAGACACAGAGTGATTTTTCCTCTGCAGGGTCCCATCAAACACTCCCGGGGTCAGACACAGAGTGAGTCTCAATCCACACAGTCCCATCACAAACTCCCGGTATCAGACTCAGAGTGATTATTCCTCTACACGGTCCTATCAAACACTCCCGGGGTCAGACACAGAGTGAATCTCCCTCCACACCGTCCCATCACACACTCCAGTGGTCAGACACAGTATGATTATTCCTCTCCACGGTCTCATCAAACACTCCCGGGGTCAGACACAGAGTCATTATTCCTCTACACGGTCACATCAAACTCTTCCGGGGTCAGACAGAGAGATTATTCTTCTACACGGTCCCATCACACACTCCCGGGGTCAGACACAGACTGAATCTCCCTCCATACCGTCCCATCACACACTCCAGTGGTCAGACACAGTATGATTTTTCCTCTCCATGGTCTCATCAAACACTCCAAGGGTCAGACACAGAGAGATTGTTCCTCTACACGGTCCCAACTAGCGCTCCCGGGGTCAGACACAGAGTCATTATTCCTCTACACGGTCACATCAAACTCTTCCGGGGACAGACACAGAGAGATTATTCCTCTACACGGTCCAATCACACACTCCCGGGGTCAGACACAGAGTGATTATTCCTCTACACGGTCCCATCACACAATCCCGGGGTCAGACACAGAGTGAATCTCCCACCACGCCGTCCCATCACACACTCCCGGGGTCAGACACTGAGTGATTATTCCTCTACACGATCGTATCAAACACTCCCGGGGTCAGACACAGAATGATTATTCCTCTCCACGGTCCCAACAAACACTCCCGGGGTCAGACAAAGACTGAATCTCCCTCCACACCGTCCCATCACACTCTCCCGTGGTCAGAGACAGAGTGATTATTCCTCTGCACGGTCCCATCAAACACTCCCGGGGTCAGGCACAGAGTGATTTTTCCTCTACACGGTCCCATCAAACACTCCCGGGGTCAGACACAGAGTGAATATTCCTCTACACGGTCCCATCACACACACCCTGGGTCAGACACAGAGTGAATCTCCCACCACGCCGTCCCATTATACACTCCCGGGGTCAGACACTGAGTGATTATTCCTCTACACGATCCCATCAAACACTCCCGGGGTCAGACACAGAATGATTATTCCTCTCCACGGTCCCATCAAACACTCCCGGGGCCAGACACAGACTGAATCTCCCCCCACACCGTCCCATCACACACTCCCGGGGTCAGATACAGAGTGATTATTCCTCTACACGGTCCCATCAAACACTCCCGGGTCAGGCACAGAGAGATTATTCCGCTACACGGTCCCAACTAACGCTCCCGGGGTCAGACACAGTGTCATTATTCCTCTATACGGTCACATCAAACTCTTCCGGGGTCAGACACAGAGAGATTATTCCTCTACACGGTCCCATCACACACTCCCGGGGTCAGACACAGTATGATTATTCCTCTCCACGGTCCCATCAAACACTCCCGGGGTCAGACACAGACTGAATCCCCCTCCACATCGTCCCATCACACACTCTCGTGGGCAGAGACAGAGTGATTATTCTTCTCCACGGTCCATCAAACACTCCCGGGGTCAGACACAGAGTGATTATTCCTCTACACGGTCCCATCACACGCTCCCGGGGTCAAACACAGAGTGAATCTTCCTCTACACAGCCCATCACACACTCCCTGGGTCATACACAGAGAGAATCTCCCTCCACACGTCCCAAAACACACTCCCGGGTCAGACACAGACTGATTATTCCTCTGCACGGTCCCATCAAACACTCCCGGGTCAGACACAGATTGAATCACCCTCCACGCCGTCCCATCACACACTCCCGGTGTCAGACACTGAGTGATTATTCCTCTACACTGTCCCAACAAGCACTCCCGGGGTCAGGCACAGAGTGATTTTTCCTGTACACGGTCCCATCAAACACTCCCGGGTTCAGACAGAGAGTAAATCTCCCTCCACGCCGTCCCATCACACACTCCCGGGGTCAGACACAGAGTGATTATTCCTCTACACGGTCCCATCAAACACTCCCGGGGTCAGGCACAGAGAGATTATTCCTCTACACGGTCCCAACTAACGCTCCCGGGGTCAGACACAGAGTCATTATTCCTCTACACGGTCACATCAAACTCTTCCGGGGACAGACACAGAGAGATTATTCCTCTACACGGTCCAATCACACACTCCCGGGGTCAGACACAGAGTGATTATTCCTCTACACGGTCCCATCACACAATCCCGGGGTCAGACACAGAGTGAATCTCCCACCACGCCGTCCCATCACACACTCCCGGGGTCAGACACTGAGTGATTATTCCTCTACACGATCCCATCAAACACTCCCGGGGTCAGACACAGAATGATTATTCCTCTCCACGGTCCCAACAAACACTCCCGGGGTCAGACAAAGACTGAATCTCCCTCCACACCGTCCCATCACACTCTCCCGTGGTCAGAGACAGAGTGATTATTCCTCTGCACGGTCCCATCAAACACTCCCGGGGTCAGGCACAGAGTGATTTTTCCTCTACACGGTCCCATCAAACACTCCCGGGGTCAGACACAGAGTGAATATTCCTCTACACGGTCCCATCACACACACCCGGGGTCAGACACAGAGTGAATCTCCCACCACGCCGTCCCATTATACACTCCCGGGGTCAGACACTGAGTGATTATTCCTCTACACGATCCCATCAAACACTCCCGGGGTCAGACACAGAATGATTATTCCTCTCCACGGTCCCATCAAACACTCCCGGGGTCAGACACAGACTGAATCTCCCTCCACACCGTCCCATCACACACTCCCGGGGTCAGATACAGAGTGATTATTCCTCTACACGGTCCCATCAAACACTCCCGGGTCAGGCACAGAGAGATTATTCCGCTACACGGTCCCAACTAACGCTCCCGGGGTCAGACACAGTGTCATTATTCCTCTATACGGTCACATCAAACTCTTCCGGGGTCAGACACAGAGAGATTATTCCTCTACACGGTCCCATCACACACTCCCGGGGTCAGACACAGTATGATTATTCCTCTCCACGGTCCCATCAAACACTCCCGGGGTCAGACACAGACTGAATCCCCCTCCACATCGTCCCATCACACACTCTCGTGGGCAGAGACAGAGTGATTATTCTTCTCCACGGTCCATCAAACACTCCCGGGGTCAGACACAGAGTGATTATTCCTCTACACGGTCCCATCACACGCTCCCGGGGTCAAACAAAGAGTGAATCTTCCTCTACACAGCCCATCACACACTCCCTGGGTCATACACAGAGAGAATCTCCCTCCACACGTCCCAAAACACACTCCCGGGTCAGACACAGACTGATTATTCCTCTGCACGGTCCCATCAAACACTCCCGGGTCAGACACAGATTGAATCACCCTCCACGCCGTCCCATCACACACTCCCGGTGTCAGACACTGAGTGATTATTCCTCTACACTGTCCCAACAAGCACTCCCGGGGTCAGGCACAGAGTGATTTTTCCTGTACACGGTCCCATCAAACACTCCCGGGTTCAGACAGAGAGTACATCTCCCTCCACGCCGTCCCATCACACACTCCCGGGGTCAGACACAGAGTGATTATTCCTCTACACGGTCCCATCAAACACTCCCGTGGTCAGGCACAGAGAGATTATTCCTCTACACGGTCCCAACTAACGCTCCCGGGGTCAGACACAGAGTCATTATTCCTCTACACGGTCACATCAAACTCTTCCGGGGTCAGACACAGAGAGATTATTCCTCTACACGGTCCCAACACACACTCCGGGGTCAGGCACAGAGTGATTTTTCCTCTACACGGTCCAATCAAACACTCCCGGCGTCAGACACAGAGTGAATCTCCCTCCACACCGTCCCATCACACACTCCAGTGGTCAGACACAGTATGATTATTCCTCTCCACGGTCTCATCAAACACTCCAGGGGTCAGTCACAGAGAGATTATTCCTCTTCACGGTCCCAACTAACGCTCCCGGGGTCAGACACAGAGTCATTATTCCTCTACACGGTCACATCAAACTCTTCCGGAGTCAGACACAGAGAGATTATTCCTCTACACGGTCCCATCACACACTCCCGGGGTCAGACACAGAGTCATTGTTCCTCTACACGGTCACATCAAACTCTTCCGGGGTCAGACACAGAGTGAATTTATATCCACACCGTCCCATCACACAATCCCGTGGTCAGACACAGAGTGTTTATTCCTCTACACGGTCCCATCAAACAATCCCGGGGTCAGACAAAGAGTGAATCTCCCTACACACCTTCACATCACACACTCCCGTGGTCAGAGACAGAGTATTCCTCTGCACTATCCCATCAAACACTCCCGGGGTCAGGCACAGAGTGATTTTTCCTCTACACGGTCCCATCAAACACTCCCGGGGTCAGACACAGAGTGATTTTTCCTCTGCACGGTCCCATCAAACACTCCCGGGGTCAGACACAGAGTGAATCTCCCTCCACACCGTCCCATCACACACTCCCGGGGTCAGATACAGAGTGATTATTCCTCTACACGGTCCCATCAAACACTCCCGGGTCAGGCACAGAGAGATTATTCCGCTACACGGTCCCAACTAACGCTCCCGGGGTCAGACACAGTGTCATTATTCCTCTATACGGTCACATCAAACTCTTCCGGGGTCAGACACAGAGAGATTATTCCTCTACACGGTCCCATCACACACTCCCGGGGTCAGACACAGTATGATTATTCCTCTCCACGGTCCCATCAAACACTCCCGGGGTCAGACACAGACTGAATCCCCCTCCACATCGTCCCATCACACACTCTCGTGGGCAGAGACAGAGTGATTATTCTTCTCCACGGTCCATCAAACACTCCCGGGGTCAGACACAGAGTGATTATTCCTCTACACGGTCCCATCACACGCTCCCGGGGTCAAACACAGAGTGAATCTTCCTCTACACAGCCCATCACACACTCCCTGGGTCATACACAGAGAGAATCTCCCTCCACACGTCCCAAAACACACTCCCGGGTCAGACACAGACTGATTATTCCTCTGCACGGTCCCATCAAACACTCCCGGGTCAGACACAGATTGAATCACCCTCCACGCCGTCCCATCACACACTCCCGGTGTCAGACGCTGAGTGATTATTCCTCTACACTGTCCCAACAAGCACTCCCGGGGTCAGGCACAGAGTGATTTTTCCTGTACACGGTCCCATCAAACACTCCCGGGTTCAGACAGAGAGTACATCTCCCTCCACGCCGTCCCATCACACACTCCCGGGGTCAGACACAGAGTGATTATTCCTCTACACGGTCCCATCAAACACTCCCGTGGTCAGGCACAGAGAGATTATTCCTCTACACGGTCCCAACTAACGCTCCCGGGGTCAGACACAGAGTCATTATTCCTCTACACGGTCACATCAAACTCTTCCGGGGTCAGACACAGAGAGATTATTCCTCTACACGGTCCCAACACACACTCCCGGGGTCAGGCACAGAGTGATTTTTCCTCTACACGGTCCAATCAAACACTCCCGGCGTCAGACACAGAGTGAATCTCCCTCCACACCGTCCCATCACACACTCCAGTGGTCAGACACAGTATGATTATTCCTCTCCACGGTCTCATCAAACACTCCAGGGGTCAGTCACAGAGAGATTATTCCTCTTCACGGTCCCAACTAACGCTCCCGGGGTCAGACACAGAGTCATTATTCCTCTACACGGTCACATCAAACTCTTCCGGGGTCAGACACAGTGAGATTATTCCTCTACACGGTCCCATCACACACTCCCGGGGTCAGACACAGAGTCATTGTTCCTCTACACGGTCACATCAAACTCTTCCGGGGTCAGACACAGAGTGAATTTATATCCACACCGTCCCATCACACAATCCCGTGGTCAGACACAGAGTGTTTATTCCTCTACACGGTCCCATCAAACAATCCCGGGGTCAGACAAAGAGTGAATCTCCCTACACACCTTCACATCACACACTCCCGTGGTCAGAGACAGAGTATTCCTCTGCACTATCCCATCAAACACTCCCGGGGTCAGGCACAGAGTGATTTTTCCTCTACACGGTCCCATCAAACACTCCCGGGGTCAGACACAGAGTGATTTTTCCTCTGCACGGTCCCATCAAACACTCCCGGGGTCAGACACAGAGTGAGTCTCAATCCACACCGTCCCATCACAAACTCCCGGTATCAGACTCAGAGTGATTATTCCTCTACACGGTCCCAACTAACACTCCCGGGGACAGACACAGAGTGAATTTATATACACACCGTCCCATCATAATCTCTCGGGGTCAGGCACAGAGTGATTTTTCCTCTACACGGTCCAATCAAACACTCCCGGGGTCAGACACAGAGTGAATGTGCCTCCACGCCGTCCCATCACACACTCCCGGGGTCAGACACAGAGTGATAATTCCTCTACACGGTCCCATCAAACACTCCCGGGGTAAGACACAGAGTGAATTTATATCCACACCGTCCCATCATAATCTCTCGGGTACAGACACAGAGTGAAACTCCCTCCACACCGTCCCACCACACACTCCAGTGGTCAGACACAGTATGATTATTCTTCTCCACGGTCTTATCAAACTCTCCCGGTATCAGACTCAGAGTGATTATTCCTCTACACGGTCCCAACTAACACTCCCGGGGTCAGACACAGAGTGAATTTATATACACACCGTCCCATCATAATCTCTCGGGGTCAGGCACAGAGTGATTTTTCCTCTACACGGTCCAATCAAACACTCCCGGGGTCAGACACAGAGTGAATGTGCCTCCACGCCGTCCCATCACACACTCCCGGGGTCAGACACAGAGTGATAATTCCTGTACACGGTCCCATCAAACACTCCCGGGGTAAGACACAGAGTGAATTTATATCCACACCGTCCCATCATAATCTCTCGGGTACAGACACAGAGTGAAACTCCCTCCACACCGTCCCACCACACACTCCAGTGGTCAGACACAGTATGATTATTCTTCTCCATGGTCTTATCAAACACTCCCGGGGTCAGACACAGAGTGAATTTATATACACACCGTCCCATCATAATCTCTCGGGGTCAGGCACAGAGTGATTTTTCCTCTACACGGTCCAATCAAACACTCCCGGGGTCAGACACAGAGTGAATGTGCCTCCACGCCGTCCCATCACACACTCCCGGGGTCAGACACAGACTAAATCTCCCTCCACACCGTCCCATCACACACTCCCGTGGTCAGAGACAGAGTGATTATTCCTCTGCACTGTCCCATCAAACACTCCCGGGGTCATACACAGAGTGAATCTCCCTCCACGCCGTCCCATCACACACTCCGGGGGTCAGACACAGAGTGATTATTCCTCTACACGGTCCCATCAAACACTCCCGGGGTCAGACACAGAGTGATTATTCCTCTACACGGTCCCAACAAACACTCCCGGTGTCAGACACAGTGTGAATTTATATCCACACCGTCCCATCATAATCTCTCGGGGTCAGACACAGAGTGGATCTCCCACCACACCGTCCCATCACACACTCCAGTGTTCAGACACTGTATGATTATTCCTCTCCACGGTCTCATCAAACACTCCAGGGGCCAGACACAGAGAGATTATTACTCTACACGGTACCAACTAACGCTTCCGGGGTCAGACACAGAGTCATTATTCCTCTACACGGTCACATCAAACTCTTCCGTGGGACAGACACAGAGAGATTATTCCTCTACACGGTCCCATCACACACTCCCGGGGTCAGACACAGAGTCATTATTCCTCTACACGGTCACATCAAACTCTTCGGGGGTCAGACACAGAGTGAATTTATATTCACACCGTCCCATCACACGATCCCGTGGTCAGACACAGAGTGATTATTCCTCTACACGGTCCCATCAAACAATCCAGGGGTCAGACAAAGAGTGAATCTCCCTACACACCGTCCCATCACACACTCCCGTGGTCAGACACAGTATGATTATTCCTCTCCACGGTCCCATCAAACACTCCCGGGGTCAGGCACAGACTGAATCTCCCTCCACACCGTCCCATCACACACTCCCGTGGTCAGAGACAGAGTGATTATTCCTCTGCACGGTCCCATCAAACACTCCCGGGTTCAGACACAGAGTGAATCTCCCTCCACGCCGTCCCAACACACACTCAGGGGGTCAGACACAGAGTGATTATTCCTCTACACGGTCCCATCAAACACTCACGGGGTCAGACACAGAGTGATTATTCCTCTACACGGTCCCTTCAAACACTCCCGGGGTAAGGCACAGAGAGATTATTCCTCTACACGGCCCCAACTAAACGCTCCCGGGGTCAGACACAGTGTGAAATTATATCCACACCGTCCCACCACACACTCCAGTGGTCAGACACAGTATGATTATTCCTCTCGACGGTCTCATCAAACACTCCCGGGGTCAAACACAGAGAGATTATTCCTCTACACGGTCCCAACTAACGCTCCCGGGGACAGACACAGAGTCATTATTCCTCTACACGGTCACATCAAACTCTTCCGGGGTCAGACACAGAGTGAATTTATATCCACACCGTCCCATCACACACTCCCGTGGTCAGACACAGGGTGATTATTCCTCCAAACGGTCCCATCAAACACTCCCGGGGTCAGACAAAGAGTGAATCTCCCTACACACCGTCCCATCACACACTCCCGTGGTCAGACACAGTATGATTATTCCTCACCACGGTCCCATCAAACACGCCCGGGGTCAGACACAGACGGAATCTCCCTCCACACCGTCCCATCACACACTCCCGTGGTCAGACACAGAGAGAATCTCCCTCCACGCCGTCCCATCACACACTCCCGGGGTCAGACACAGAGTGAATCTCCCTCCACACCGTCCCATCACACACTCCAGTGGTCAGACACAGTATGATTATTCCTCTCCACGGTCTCATCAAACACTCCAGGGGTCAGACACAGAGACATTATTCCTCTACACGGTCATATCAAATTCTTCCGGGGACAGACACAGAGAGATTATTCCTCTACACGGTCCCATCAACACACTCCCGGGGTCAGACACAGAGTCATTATTCCTCTACACGGTCACATCAAACTCTTCCGGGGTCAGACACAGAGTGAATTTATATCCACACCGTCCCATCACACAATCCCGTGGTCAGACACAGAGTGATTATTCCTCTACACGGTCCCATCAAACAATCCCGGGGTCATACAAAGAGTGAATCTCCCTCCACACCGTCCCATCACACACTCCCGTGGTCAGACACAGTATGATTATTCCTCTACACGGTCCCATCAAACACTCCCGTGGTCAGGCACAGAGTGATTTTTCCTCTACACGGTCCCATCAAACACTCCCGGGTTCAGACACAGAGTGAATCTCCCTCCACACCGTCCCATCACACACTCCCGGGGTCAGACACAGAGTGATTATTCCTCTACACGGTCCCTTCAAACACTCCCGGGGTCAGGCACAGAGAGATTATTCCTCTACACGGCCCCAACTAACGCTCCAGGGGTCAGACACAGAGTCATTATTCCTCTACACGGTCACATCAAACTCTTCCGGGGTTAGACACAGAGAGATTATTCCTCTACACGGTCCCATCACACACTCCCGGGGTCAGACACAGAGTCATTATTCCTCTACACGGTCAGATCAACCTCTTCCGGGGTCAGACACAGAGTGAATTTATATCCACACGGTCCCATCAAACACTCCCGGGGTCAGACAAAGAGTGAATCTCCCTACACACCGTCCCATCACACACTCCCGTGGTCAGACACAGTATGATTATTCCTCTCCACGGTCCCATCAAACACTCCCGGTGTCAGACACAGACTGAATCTCCCTCCACACCGTCCCATCACACACTCCCGTGGTCAGAGACAGAGTGATTATTCCTCTGCACGGTCCCATCAAACACTCCCGGGGTCAGACACAGAGTGATTATTCCTCTACACGGTCCCAACAAACACTCCCGGTGTCAGACACAGTGTGAATCTCCTTCCACACCGTCCCATCACACTCTCCCGGGGTCAGACACAGAGTGATTATTCCTCTACACTGTCCCAACAAACACTCCCGGGGTCAGACACAGAGTGATTATTCCTCTACACGGTCCCATCAAACACTCCCGTGGTCAGGCACAGAGTGATTTTTCCTCTACACGGTCCCATCAAACACTCCCGGGTTCAGACACAGAGTGAATCTCCCTCCACACCGTCCCATCACACACTCCCGGGGTCAGACACAGAGTGATTATTCCTCTACAGGGTCCCTTCAAACACTCCCGGGGTCAGGCACAGAGAGATTATTGCTCTACACGGCCCCAACTAACGCTCCAGGGGTCAGACACAGAGACATTATTCCTCTACACGGTCACATCAAACTCTTCCTGGGTTAGACACAGAGAGATTATTCCTCTACACGGTCCCATCACACACTCCCGGGGTCAGACACAGAGTCATTATTCCTCTACACGGTCAGATCAACCTCTTCCGGGGTCAGACACAGAGTGAATTTATATCCACACGGTCCCATCAAACACTCCCGGGGTCAGACAAGGAGTGAATCTCCCTACACACCGTCCCATCACACACTCCCGTGGTCAGACACAGTATGATTATTCCTCTCCACGGTCCCATCAAACACTCTCGGGGTCAGACACAGACTGAATCTCCCTCCACACCGTCCCATCACACACTCCCGTGGTCAGAGACAGAGTGATTATTCCTCTGCACGGTCCCATCAAACACTCCCGGGGTCAGACACAGAGTGATTATTCCTCTACACGGTCCCAACGAACACTCCCGGGGTCAGACACAGAGTGATTATTCCTCTACACTGTCCCAACAAACACTCCCGGGGTCAGACACAGAGTGATTATTCCTCCACACGGTCCCATCAAACACTACCGGGGTCAGACACAGAGAGATTATTCCTCTACACGGTCCCATCACACACTCCCGGGGTCAGACACAGAGTCATTATTCCTCTACACGGTCACATCAAACTCTTCCTGGTCAGACACAGAGTGATTATTCTTCTCCACGGTCCCATCAAACACTCCCGGGGTCAGACACAGAGTGATTATTCCTCTACACGGTCCCATCACACACGCCCGGGGTCTGACACAGAATGATACTCCCGCCACACTGTCCCATCACCCGCTCCCGGTGTCAAACACAGAGTGAATCTGCCTCTACACAGCCCATCACACACTCCCTGGGTCAGACACAGTGAGAATCTCCCTCCACACGTCCCAAAACACAATCCCGGGGTCAGACACAGAGTGATTATTCCTCTACACGGTCCCATCAAACACTCCCTGGGTCAGACACAGAGTGATTATTCCTCTACACGGTCCCAACAAACACTCCCGGGGTCAGACACAGAGTGAATCTCCCTCCACACGGTCCCATCACACAATTCCGTGGTCAGACACAGGGTGATTATTCTTCTCCACGGTCCCATCAAACACTCCCGGGGTCAGACACAGAGAGATTATTCCTCTACACGGTCCCATCACACACTCCCGGGGTCAGACACAGAGTCATTATTCCTCTACACGGTCACATCAAACTCTTCCTGGTCAGAAACAGAGTTATTATTCCCCTACACGGTACCATCACACACTCCCGGGGTCAGACACAGTGTGAGTCTCCTTCCACACCGTCCCATCACACTCTCCCGGGGTCAGACACAGAGTGATTATTGCTCTACACCGTCCCATCAAACACTCCAGGTGTCAGACACAGAGTGAATCTCCGTCCACACCGTCCCATCACACTCTCCCGGGGTTCGACACAGAGAGATTATTCCTCTACACGGTCCCATCACGCACTCCCGGGGTCAGACACAGAGTCATTATTCCTCTACACGGTCAGATCAACCTCTTTCCGGGGTCAGACACAGAGTGAATTTATATCCACACCGTCCCATCACACACTGCCGTGGTCAGAGACAGAGTGATTATTCCTCTGCACGGTCCCATCAAACACTCCCGGGGTCAGACACAGAGTGAATCTCCCTCCACGCCGTCCCATCACACTCTCCCGGGGTCAGACACAGAGTGATTATTCTTCCACACGGTCCCTTCAAACACTCCCGGGATCAGACACAGAGTGATTATTCCTCTACACGGTCCCATCAAACACTCCCGGTGTCAGACACTGTGTGAATCTCCTTCCACACCGTCCCATCACACTCTCCAGGGGTCAGACACAGAGTGAATCTCAATCCACACCGACCCATCACACACTCCCGGGGTCAGGCACACAGAGATTATTCCTCTACACGGTAACATCAAACACTCGCGGGGTCAGACACAGAGAGATTATTCCTCTACACGGTCCCATCACACACTCCCGGGGTCAGACACACAGTCATTATTCCTCTACACGGTCCCATCAAACTCTTCCTGGTCAGAAACAGAGTTATTATTCCTCTACACGGTACCATCACACACTCCCGGGGTAAGGCACAGAGAGATTAATCCTCTACACGGCCCCAACTAACGCTCCCGGGGTCAGACACAGAGTGAATTTATATCCACACCGTCCCATCATAATCTCTCGGGGTCAGACACAGAGTGAATCTCCCTCCACACCGTCCCACCACACACTCCAGTGGTCAGACACAGTATGATTATTCCTCTCGACGGTCTCATCAAACACTCCCGGGGTCAAACACAGAGAGATTATTCCTCTACACGGTCCCAACTAACGCTCCCGGGGTCAGACACAGAGTCATTATTCCTCTACACGGTCACATCAAACTCTTCCGGGGTCAGACACAGAGTGAATTTATATCCACACCGTCCCATCACACACTCCCGTGGTCAGACACACTATGATTCTTCCTCTCCACGGTCCCATCAAACACTCCCGGGGTCAGACACAGACTGAATCTCCCTCCACACCGTCCCATCACACACTCCCGTGGTCAGAGACAGAGTGATTATTCCTCTGCACGGTCCCATCAAACACTCCCGGGGTCAGACACAGAGTGATTATTCCTCTACACGGTCACATCAAACTCTTCCTGGGTTAGACACAGAGAGATTATTCCTCTACACGGTCCCATCACACACTCCCGGGGTCAGACACAGAGTCATTATTCCTCTACACGGTCAGATCAACCTCTTCCGGGGTCAGACACAGAGTGAATTTATATCCACACGGTCCCATCAAACACTCCCGGGGTCAGACAAGGAGTGAATCTCCCTACACACCGTCCCATCACACACTCCCGTGGTCAGACACAGTATGATTATTCCTCTCCACGGTCCCATCAAACACTCTCGGGGTCAGACACAGACTGAATCTCCCTCCACACCGTCCCATCACACACTCCCGTGGTCAGAGACAGAGTGATTATTCCTCTGCACGGTCCCATCAAACACTCCCGGGGTCAGACACAGAGTGATTATTCCTCTACACGGTCCCAACGAACACTCCCGGGGTCAGACACAGAGTGATTATTCCTCTACACTGTCCCAACAAACACTCCCGGGGTCAGACACAGAGTGATTATTCCTCCACACGGTCCCATCAAACACTACCGGGGTCAGACACAGAGAGATTATTCCTCTACACGGTCCCATCACACACTCCCGGGGTCAGACACAGAGTCATTATTCCTCTACACGGTCACATCAAACTCTTCCTGGTCAGACACAGAGTGATTATTCTTCTCCACGGTCCCATCAAACACTCCCGGGGTCAGACACGGAGTGATTATTCCTCTACACGGTCCCATCACACACGCCCGGGGTCTGACACAGAATGATACTCCCGCCACACTGTCCCATCACCCGCTCCCGGTGTCAAACACAGAGTGAATCTTCCTCTACACAGCCCATCACACACTCCCTGGGTCAGACACAGTGAGAATCTCCCTCCACACGTCCCAAAACACAATCCCGGGGTCAGACACAGAGTGATTATTCCTCTACACGGTCCCATCAAACACTCCCTGGGTCAGACACAGAGTGATTATTCCTCTACACGGTCCCAACAAACACTCCCGGGGTCAGACACAGAGTGAATCTCCCTCCACACGGTCCCATCACACAATTCCGTGGTCAGACACAGGGTGATTATTCTTCTCCACGGTCCCATCAAACACTCCCGGGGTCAGACACAGAGAGATTATTCCTCTACACGGTCCCATCACACACTCCCGGGGTCAGACACAGAGTCATTATTCCTCTACACGGTCACATCAAACTCTTCCTGGTCAGAAACAGAGTTATTATTCCTCTACACGGTACCATCACACACTCCCGGGGTCAGACACAGTGTGAGTCTCCTTCCACACCGTCCCATCACACTCTCCCGGGGTCAGACACAGAGTGATTATTGCTCTACACCGTCCCATCAAACACTCCAGGTGTCAGACACAGAGTGAATCTCCGTCCACACCGTCCCATCACACTCTCCCGGGGTTCGACACAGAGAGATTATTCCTCTACACGGTCCCATCACGCACTCCCGGGGTCAGACACAGAGTCATTATTCCTCTACACGGTCAGATCAACCTCTTTCCAGGGTCAGACACAGAGTGAATTTATATCCACACCGTCCCATCACACACTGCCGTGGTCAGAGACAGAGTGATTATTCCTCTGCACGGTCCCATCAAACACTCCCGGGGTCAGACACAGAGTGAATCTCCCTCCACGCAGTCCCATCACACTCTCCCGGGGTCAGACACAGAGTGATTATTCTTCCACACGGTCCCTTCAAACACTCCCGGGATCAGACACAGAGTGATTATTCCTCTACACGGTCCCAACAAACACTCCCGGTGTCAGACACTGTGTGAATCTCCTTCCACACCGTCCCATCACACTCTCCAGGGGTCAGACACAGAGTGAATCTCAATCCACACCGACCCATCACACACTCCCGGGGTCAGACACACAGAGATTATTCCTCTACACGGTAACATCAAACACTCGCGGGGTCAGACACAGAGAGATTATTCCTCTACACGGTCCCATCACACACTCCCGGGGTCAGACACACAGTCATTATTCCTCTACACGGTCCCATCAAACTCTTCCTGGTCAGAAACAGAGTTATTATTCCTCTACACGGTACCATCACACACTCCCGGGGTAAGGCACAGAGAGATTAATCCTCTACACGGCCCCAACTAACGCTCCCGGGGTCAGACACAGAGTGAATTTATATCCACACCGTCCCATCATAATCTCTCGGGGTCAGACACAGAGTGAATCTCCCTCCACACCGTCCCACCACACACTCCAGTGGTCAGACAGAGTATGATTATTCCTCTCGACGGTCTCATCAAACACTCCCGGGGTCAAACACAGAGAGATTATTCCTCTACACGGTCCCAACTAACGCTCCCGGGGTCAGACACAGAGTCATTATTCCTCTACACGGTCACATCAAACTCTTCCGGGGTCAGACACAGAGTGAATTTATATCCACACCGTCCCATCACACACTCCCGTGGTCAGACACACTATGATTCTTCCTCTCCACGGTCCCATCAAACACTCCCGGGGTCAGACACAGACTGAATCTCCCTCCACACCGTCCCATCACACACTCCCGTGGTCAGAGACAGAGTGATTATTCCTCTGCACGGTCCCATCAAACACTCCCGGGGTCAGACACAGAGTGATTATTCCTCTACACGGTCACATCAAACTCTTCCTGGGTTAGACACAGAGAGATTATTCCTCTACACGGTCCCATCACACACTCCCGGGGTCAGACACAGAGTCATTATTCCTCTACACGGTCAGATCAACCTCTTCCGGGGTCAGACACAGAGTGAATTTATATCCACACGGTCCCATCAAACACTCCCGGGGTCAGACAAGGAGTGAATCTCCCTACACACCGTCCCATCACACACTCCCGTGGTCAGACACAGTATGATTATTCCTCTCCACGGTCCCATCAAACACTCTCGGGGTCAGACACAGACTGAATCTCCCTCCACACCGTCCCATCACACACTCCCGTGGTCAGAGACAGAGTGATTATTCCTCTGCACGGTCCCATCAAACACTCCCGGGGTCAGACACAGAGTGATTATTCCTCTACACGGTCCCAACGAACACTCCCGGGGTCAGACACAGAGTGATTATTCTTCTCCACGGTCCCATCAAACACTCCCGGGGTCAGACACAGAGTGATTATTCCTCTACACGGTCCCATCACACACGCCCGGGGTCTGACACAGAATGATACTCCCGCCACACTGTCCCATCACACACTCCCGTGGTCAGAGACAGAGTGATTATTCCTCTGCACGGTCCCATCAAACACTCCCGGGGTCAGACACAGGGTGAATCTCCCTCCACGCCGTCCCATCACACTCTCCCGGGGTCAGACACAGAGTGATTATTCTTCCACACGGTCCCTTCAAACACTCCCGGGGTCAGACACAGAGTGATTATTCCTCTACACGGTCCCAACAAACACTCCCGGTATCAGACACAGTGTGAATCTTCTTCCACACCGTCCCATCACACACGCCCGGGTTCTGACACAGAATGATACTCCCGCCACACTGTCCCAACAAACACTCCCGGGGTCAAACACAGAGTGAATCTTCCTCTACACAGCCCATCACACACTCCCTGGGTCAGACACAGAGTGATTATTCCTCTACACGGTCCCATCAAACAATCCCGGGGTCAGACACGGAGTGAATTTATATCCACACCGTCCCATCACACACTCCCGGCTTCAGACAGAGAGTCATTATTCCTCTACACGGTCACATCAAACTCTTCCTGGGTCAGAAACAGAGTTATTATTCCTCTACACGGTACCATCACACACTCCCGGGGTCAGACACAGTGTGAGTCTCCTTCCACACCGTCCCATCACACTCTCCCGGGGTCAGACACAGAGTGATTATTCCTCTACACGGTCCCATCAAACTCTCCCGGGGTCAGACACAGAGTGAATCTCAATCCACACCGACCCATCACACACTCCCGGCGTCAGACACACAGAGATTATTCCTCTACACGGTAACATCAAACACTCCCGGGGTCAGACACAGAGAGATTATTCCTCTACACGGTCCCATCACACACTCCCGGGGTCAGGCACACAGTCATTATTCCTCTACACGGTCACATCAAACTCTTCCTGGTCAGAAACAGAGTTATTATTCCTCTACACGGTACCATCACACACTCCCGGGGTCAGACACAGAGTCATTATTCCTCTACACGGTCACATCAAACTCTTCCGGGGTCAGACACAGAGTGAATTAATATCCACACCGTCCCATCATAATCTCTCGGGGTCAGACACAGAGTGATTATTCCTCTACACGGTCCCTTCAAACACTCCCGGGGTCAGGCACAGAGAGATTATTCCTCTACACGGCCCCAACTAACGCTCCCGGGGTCAGACACAGAGTCATTATTCCTCTACACGGTCAGATCAACCTCTTCCGGGGTCAGACACAGAGTGAATTTATATCCACACGGTCCCATCACACACTGCCGTGGTCAGACACAGAGTGATTATTCCTCTACACGGTCCCATCAAACACTCCCGGGGTCAGACACAGAGTGAATCTCCCTCCACGCAGTCCCATCACACTCTCCCGGGGTCAGACACAGAGTGATTATTCTTCCACACGGTCCCTTCAAACACTCCCGGGATCAGACACAGAGTGATTATTCCTCTACACGGTCCCAACAAACACTCCCGGTGTCAGACACTGTGTGAATCTCCTTCCACACCGTCCCATCACACTCTCCAGGGGTCAGACACAGAGTGAATCTCAATCCACACCGACCCATCACACACTCCCGGGGTCAGACACACAGAGATTATTCCTCTACACGGTAACATCAAACACTCGCGGGGTCAGACACAGAGAGATTATTCCTCTACACGGTCCCATCACACACTCCCGGGGTCAGACACACAGTCATTATTCCTCTACACGGTCCCATCAAACTCTTCCTGGTCAGAAACAGAGTTATTATTCCTCTACACGGTACCATCACACACTCCCGGGGTAAGGCACAGAGAGATTAATCCTCTACACGGCCCCAACTAACGCTCCCGGGGTCAGACACAGAGTGAATTTATATCCACACCGTCCCATCATAATCTCTCGGGGTCAGACACAGAGTGAATCTCCCTCCACACCGTCCCACCACACACTCCAGTGGTCAGACAGAGTATGATTATTCCTCTCGACGGTCTCATCAAACACTCCCGGGGTCAAACACAGAGAGATTATTCCTCTACACGGTCCCAACTAACGCTCCCGGGGTCAGACACAGAGTCATTATTCCTCTACACGGTCACATCAAACTCTTCCGGGGTCAGACACAGAGTGAATTTATATCCACACCGTCCCATCACACACTCCCGTGGTCAGACACACTATGATTCTTCCTCTCCACGGTCCCATCAAACACTCCCGGGGTCAGACACAGACTGAATCTCCCTCCACACCGTCCCATCACACACTCCCGTGGTCAGAGACAGAGTGATTATTCCTCTGCACGGTCCCATCAAACACTCCCGGGGTCAGACACAGAGTGATTATTCCTCTACACGGTCACATCAAACTCTTCCTGGGTTAGACACAGAGAGATTATTCCTCTACACGGTCCCATCACACACTCCCGGGGTCAGACACAGAGTCATTATTCCTCTACACGGTCAGATCAACCTCTTCCGGGGTCAGACACAGAGTGAATTTATATCCACACGGTCCCATCAAACACTCCCGGGGTCAGACAAGGAGTGAATCTCCCTACACACCGTCCCATCACACACTCCCGTGGTCAGACACAGTATGATTATTCCTCTCCACGGTCCCATCAAACACTCTCGGGGTCAGACACAGACTGAATCTCCCTCCACACCGTCCCATCACACACTCCCGTGGTCAGAGACAGAGTGATTATTCCTCTGCACGGTCCCATCAAACACTCCCGGGGTCAGACACAGAGTGATTATTCCTCTACACGGTCCCAACGAACACTCCCGGGGTCAGACACAGAGTGATTATTCTTCTCCACGGTCCCATCAAACACTCCCGGGGTCAGACACAGAGTGATTATTCCTCTACACGGTCCCATCACACACGCCCGGGGTCTGACACAGAATGATACTCCCGCCACACTGTCCCATCACACACTCCCGTGGTCAGAGACAGAGTGATTATTCCTCTGCACGGTCCCATCAAACACTCCCGGGGTCAGACACAGGGTGAATCTCCCTCCACGCCGTCCCATCACACTCTCCCGGGGTCAGACACAGAGTGATTATTCTTCCACACGGTCCCTTCAAACACTCCCGGGGTCAGACACAGAGTGATTATTCCTCTACACGGTCCCAACAAACACTCCCGGTATCAGACACAGTGTGAATCTTCTTCCACACCGTCCCATCACACACGCCCGGGTTCTGACACAGAATGATACTCCCGCCACACTGTCCCAACAAACACTCCCGGGGTCAAACACAGAGTGAATCTTCCTCTACACAGCCCATCACACACTCCCTGGGTCAGACACAGAGTGATTATTCCTCTACACGGTCCCATCAAACAATCCCGGGGTCAGACACGGAGTGAATTTATATCCACACCGTCCCATCACACACTCCCGGCTTCAGACAGAGAGTCATTATTCCTCTACACGGTCACATCAAACTCTTCCTGGGTCAGAAACAGAGTTATTATTCCTCTACACGGTACCATCACACACTCCCGGGGTCAGACACAGTGTGAGTCTCCTTCCACACCGTCCCATCACACTCTCCCGGGGTCAGACACAGAGTGATTATTCCTCTACACGGTCCCATCAAACTCTCCCGGGGTCAGACACAGAGTGAATCTCAATCCACACCGACCCATCACACACTCCCGGCGTCAGACACACAGAGATTATTCCTCTACACGGTAACATCAAACACTCCCGGGGTCAGACACAGAGAGATTATTCCTCTACACGGTCCCATCACACACTCCCGGGGTCAGGCACACAGTCATTATTCCTCTACACGGTCACATCAAACTCTTCCTGGTCAGAAACAGAGTTATTATTCCTCTACACGGTACCATCACACACTCCCGGGGTCAGACACAGAGTCATTATTCCTCTACACGGTCACATCAAACTCTTCCGGGGTCAGACACAGAGTGAATTAATATCCACACCGTCCCATCATAATCTCTCGGGGTCAGACACAGAGTGATTATTCCTCTACACGGTCCCTTCAAACACTCCCGGGGTCAGGCACAGAGAGATTATTCCTCTACACGGCCCCAACTAACGCTCCCGGGGTCAGACACAGAGTCATTATTCCTCTACACGGTCAGATCAACCTCTTCCGGGGTCAGACACAGAGTGAATTTATATCCACACGGTCCCATCACACACTGCCGTGGTCAGACACAGAGTGATTATTCCTCTACACGGTCCCATCAAACACTCCCGGGGTCAGACACAGAGAGATTATTCCTCTACACGGTCCCATCACACACTCCCGGGGTCAGACACAGAGTCATTATTCCTCTACACGGTCACATCAAACTCTTCCTGGTCAGAAACAGAGTGATTATTCCTCTACACGGTCCCATCAAACACTCCCGGGGTCAGACACAGTGTGAGTCTCCTTCCACACCGTCCCATCACACTCTCCCGGGGTCAGACACAGAGTGATTATTGCTCTACACCGTCCCATCAAACACTCCAGGTGTCAGACACAGAGTGAATCTCCGTCCACACCGTCCCATCACACTCTCCCGGGGTTCGACACAGAGAGATTATTCCTCTACACGGTCCCATCACACACTCCCGGGGTCAGACACAGAGTCATTATTCCTCTACACGGTCAGATCAACCTCTTTCCGGGGTCAGACACAGAGTGAATTTATATCCACACCGTCCCATCACACACTGCCGTGGTCAGAGACAGAGTGATTATTCCTCTGCACGGTCCCATCAAACACTCCCGGGGTCAGGCACAGAGTGATTTTTCCTCTACACGGTCCCATCACACACTCCCGGGTTCAGACACAGAGTGCATCTCCCTCCACACCGTCCCATCACACACTCCCGGGGTCAGACACAGAGTGATTATTCCTCTACACGGTCCCTTCAAACACTCCCGGGGTCAGGCACAGAGAGATTATTCCTCTAAACGGCCCCAACTAACGCTCCCGAGGTCAGACACAGAGTCATTATTCCTCTACACGGTCAGATCAACCTCTTCCGGGGTCAGACACAGAGTGAATTTATATCCACACGGTCCCATCACACACTCCCGTGGTCAGACACAGAGTGATTATTCCTCTACACGGTCCCATCAAACACTCCCGGGGTCAGACAAAGAGTGAATCTCCCTACACACCGTCCCATCACACACTCCCTTGGTCAGACACAGTATGATTATTCCTCTCCACGGTCCCATCAAACACTCCCGGGGTCAGACACAGACTGAATCTCCCTCCACACCGTCCCATCACACACTCCCGTGGTCAGAGACAGAGTGATTATTCTTCCACACGGTCCCTTCAAGCACTCCCGGGGTCAGATACAGAGTGATTATTCCTCTACACGGTCCCAACAAACACTCCCGGTGTCAGACACAGTGTGAATCTCCTTCCACACCGTCCCATCACACTATCCCGGGGTCAGACACAGAGTGATTATTCCTCTACACTGTCCCAACAAACACTCCCGGGTTCAGACACAGAGTGATTTTTCCTCTGCACGGTCCCATCAAACACTCCCGGCGTCAGACACAGAGTGAGTCTCCCTCCACACCGTCCCATCACACACTCCCTGTATCATGCTCAGAGTGATTATTCCTCTACACGGTCCCATCATATTCTCCCGTGGTCAGACACAGAATGAATCTCCCTCCACACCGTCCCATCACACACTCCCGTGGTCAGACACAGTATGATTATTCCTCTCCACGGTCCCATCAAACACTCCCGGGCTCAGACACAGACTGAATCTCTCTCCACACCGTCCCATCACACACTCCCGTGGTCAGAGACAGAGTGATTATTCCTCTACACGGTCCCAACAAACACTCACGGGGTCAGTCACAGAGTGATTATTCCTCTACACGGTCCCAACAAACACTCCCGGTGTCAGACACAGTGTGAATCTCCTTCCACACCGTCCCATCACACTCTCCCGGGGTCAGACACAGAGTGATTATTCCTCTACACGGTCCCAACAAACAAACCCGGGATCAAACACAGAGTGATTTTTCCTCTGCACGGTCCCATCAAACACTCCCGGGGTCAGACACAGAGTGAGTCTCCCTCCACGCCGTCCTATCACACACTCCCGGTATCATGCTCAGAGTGATTATTCCTCTACACGGTCCCATCAAACACTCCCGGGGTCAGACACAGAGTGAATTTATATCCACACCGTCCCAGCATATTCTCCCGTGGTCAGACACGGAGTGAATCTCCCTCCACACCGTCCCATCACACACTCCCGTGGTCAGAGACAGAGCGATTATTCCTCTACACGGTCCCATCAAACACTCCCGGGGGTCAGACACAGAGTGATTATTCCTCTACACGTTAACATCAAACACACCTTGTGTCAGACACACAATGATTATTACTCTACACGGTCCCATCAAACACTCCCGGGGTCAGACACAGTTTGATTATTCCTCTACACTGTCCCATCAAAAACTCCCGGTGTCAGACACAGTGTGAATCTCCTTCCACACCGTCCCATCACACTCTCCCGGGGTCAGACCCAGAGTGATTATTCCTCTACACTGTCCGAACAAACACTCCCGGGGTCAGACACAGAGTGAATTTATATCCACACCGTCCCATCATACGCTCCCGGGGTCAGAGACAGGGTGATTATTCCTCTACACTTTACCATCAAACGCTGCGTGGGTCAGACACAGAGTGATTATTCCTCTACACCATCCCATCAAACACTCCCGGGGTCAGACACAGAGTGATTATTCCTCTACACGGTCCCATCAAACACTCCCGGGGTCAGACACAGAGTGAATTTATATCCACACCGTCCCAGCATATTCTCCCGTGGTCAGACACGGAGTGAATCTCCCTCCACACCGTCCCATCACACACTCCCGTGGTCAGAGACAGAGCGATTATTCCTCTACACGGTCCCATCAAACACTCCCGGGGGTCAGACACAGAGTGATTATTCCTCTACACGTTAACATCAAACACACCGTGTGTCAGACACACAGTGATTATTACTCTACACGGTCCCATCAAACACTCCCGTGGTCAGACACAGTGTGAATCTCCTTCCACACCGTCCCATCACACTCTCCCGGTGTCAGACCCAGAGTGATTATTCCTCTACACTGTCCGAACAAACACTCCCGGGGTCAGACACAGAGTGAATTTATATCCACACCGCCCCATCATACTCTCCCGGGGTCAGACACAGAGTTAATCTCCCTCCACATCGTCCCATCACACACTCCCGTGGTCAGACACAGAGTGATTATTCCTCTACACGGTCCCATCAAACACTCCCTGGGTCAGACAAAGAGGGAATCTCCCTACGCACCGTCCCATCACACACTCCCGTGGTCAGAGACCGAGTGATTATTCCTCTACACGGTCCCATCAAACACTCCCGGGCTCAGACACAGACTGAATCTCCCTCCACACCGTCCCATCAAACACGCCCGGGGTCAGACGCAGAGTGAATTTATATCCACACCGTCCCATCATACACTCCCGGGGTCAGACACAGAGTGATTATTCCTCTACACGGTCCCATCAAACACTCCCGGGATCAGACACAGAGTGATTTTTCCTCTGCACGGTCCCATCAAACACTCCCGGGGTCAGACACAGAGTGAGTCTCCCTCCACGCCGTCCTATCACACACTCCCGGTATCATGCTCAGAGTGATTATTCCTCTACACGGTCCCATCAAACACTCCCGGTGTCAGACACAGTGTGAATCTCCTTCCACACCGTCCCATCACACTCTCCCGGGGTCAGACCCAGAGTGATTATTCCTCTACACTGTCCGAACAAACACTCCCGGGGTCAGACACAGAGTGAATTTATACCCACACCGTCCCATCATACGCTCCCGGGGTCAGAGACAGGGTGATTATTCCTCTACACTTTACCATCAAACACTGCGTGGGTCAGACACAGAGTGATTATTCCTCTACACGATCCCATCAAACACTCCCGGGGTCAGACACAGAGTGATTATTCCTCTACACGGTCCCATCAAACACTCCCGGGGTCAGACACAGAGTGATTTTTCCTCTGCACGGTCCGATCAAACACTCCCCGGGTCAGACACAGTGTGGGTCTCCCTCCACACCGTCCCATCACACACTCCCTGTATCAGACTCAGAGTGATTATACCTCTACACGGTCCCATCAAACACTCCCGGGGTCAGACACGGAGTGAATTTATATCCACACCGTCCCATCACACACTCCCGTGGTCAGACACAGAGTGATTATTCCTCTACACGGTCCCATCAAACACTCCCGGGGGTCAGACACAGAGTGATTATTCCTCTACACTGTCCCAACAAACACTCCCGGGGTCAGACACAGAGTGATTATTCCTCTACACGGTCACATCAAACACTCCCGGGGTCAGACACAGAGTGATTCTATATCCACACCGTCCCAACATACACTCCCGGGGTCAGACACAGTGTGATTATTCCTCTACACTGTACCATCAAACACTCCGTGTGTCAGACACACAGTGATTATTCCTCTACACGGTCCCATCAAACACTCCCGGTATCATGCTCAGAGTGATCATTCCTCTACACGGTCCCATCAAACACTCCCGTGGTCAGACTCAAAGTGATTATTCCTCTACACGGTCCCATCACACACTCCCGGGGTCAGACACAGAGTGATTATTCCTCAACACGGTCCCATCAAACACTCCCGGGTTCAGACAAAGAGTGAATCTCCCTACACACCGTCCCATCACACACTCCCGTCGTCAGACACAGTATGTTTATTCCTCTGCACGGTCCATTCAAACACTCCCGGGGGTCAGACACAGAGCGATTTTTCCTCTACACGTTAACATCAAACACACCGTGGGTCAGACACTCAGTGATTATTCCTCTACACGGTCCCATCAGACACTCCCGCGGTCAGACACAGAGTGATTATTCCTCTACACGGTCCCAACAAACACTCACGGGGTCAGTCACAGAGTGATTATTCCTCTACACGGTCCCAACAAACACTCCCGGTGTCAGACACAGTGTGAATCTCCTTCCACACCGTCCCATCACACTCTCCCGGGGTCAGACACAGAGTGATTATTCCTGTACACTGTCCCAACAAACACTCCCGGGGTCAGACACAGTGTGAATCTCCTTCCGCACCGTCCCATCACACTCTCCCGGGGTCAGACACAGAGTGATTATTCCTCTACACGGTCCCAACAAACACTCCCGGGATCAGACACAGAGTGATTTTTCCTCTGCACGGTCCCATCAAACACTCCCGGGGTCAGACACAGAGTGAGTCTCCCTCCACGCCGTCCTATCACACACTCCCGGTATCATGCTCAGAGTGATTATTCCTCTACACGATCCCATCAAACACTCCCGGGGTCAGACACAGAGTGATTATTCCTCAACACGGTCCCATCAAACATTAGCGGGGTCAGACACAGAGTGATTTTTCCTCTGCACGGTCCGATCAAACACTCCCCGGGTCAGACACAGTGTGGGTCTCCCTCCACACCGTCCCATCACACACTCCCTGTATCAGACTCAGAGTGATTATACCTCTACACGGTCCCATCAAACACTCCCGGGGTCAGACACGGAGTGAATTTATATCCACACCGTCCCATCACACACTCCCGTGGTCAGACACAGAGTGATTATTCCTCTACACGGTCCCATCAAACACTCCCGGGGGTCAGACACAGAGTGATTATTCCTCTACACTGTCCCAACAAACACTCCCGGGGTCAGACACAGAGTGATTATTCCTCTACACGGTCACATCAAACACTCCCGGGGTCAGACACAGAGTGAATTTATATCCACACCGTCCCATCATACACTCCCGGGGTCAGACACAGTGTGATTATTCCTCTACACTGTACCATCAAACACTCCGTGTGTCAGACACACAGTGATTATTCCTCTACACGGTCCCATCAAACACTCCCGGTATCATGCTCAGAGTGATCATTCCTCTACACGGTCCCATCAAACACTCCCGTGGTCAGACTCAAAGTGATTATTCCTCAACACGGTCCCATCAAACACTCCCGGGTTCAGACAAAGAGTGAATCTCCCTACACACCGTCCCATCACACACTCCCGTCGTCAGACACAGTATGTTTATTCCTCTCCACGGTCCCATCAAACACTCCCGGGGGTCAGACACAGAGCGATTTTTCCTCTACACGTTAACATCAAACACACCGTGGGTCAGACACACAGTGATTATTCCTCTACACGGTCCCATCAGACACTCCCGCGGTCAGACACAGAGTGATTATTCCTCTACACGGTCCCAACAAACACTCACGGGGTCAGTCTCAGAGTGATTATTCCTCTACACGGTCCCAACAAACACTCCCGGTGTCAGACACAGTGTGAATCTCCTTCCACACCGTCCCATCACACTCTCCCGGGGTCAGACACAGAGTGATTATTCCTGTACACTGTCCCAACAAACACTCCCGGGGTCAGACACAGTGTGAATCTCCTTCCGCACCGTCCCATCACACTCTCCCGGGGTCAGACACAGAGTGATTATTCCTCTACACGGTCCCAACAAACACTCCCGGGATCAGACACAGAGTGATTTTTCCTCTGCACGGTCCCATCAAACACTCCCGGGGTCAGACACAGAGTGAGTCTCCCTCCACGCCGTCCTATCACACACTCCCGGTATCATGCTCAGAGTGATTATTCCTCTACACGGTCCCATCAAACACTCCCGGGGTCAGACACAGTGAATTTATATCCACACCGTCCAGCATATTCTCCCGTGGTCAGACACGGAGTGATTATTCCTCAACACGGTCCCATCAAACATTAGCGGGGTCAGACACAGAGTGGTTTTTCCTCTGCACGGTCCGATCAAACACTCCCCGGGTCAGACACAGTGTGGGTCTCACTCCACACCGTCCCATCACACACTCCCTGTATCAGACTCAGAGTGATTATACCTCTACACGGTCCCATCAAACACTCCCGGAGTCAGACACAGAGTGAATTTATATCCACACCGCCCCATCATACTCTCCCGGGGTCAGACACAGAGTTAATCTCCCTCCACACCGTCCCATCACACACTCCCGTGGTCAGACACAGAGTGATTATTCCTCTACACGGTCCCATCAAACACTCCCGGGGGTCAGACACAGAGTGATTATTCCTCTACACTGTCCCAACAAACACTCCCGGGGTCAGACACAGAGTGATTATTCCTCTACACGGTCCCATCAAACACTCCCGGGGTCAGACGCAGAGTGAATTTATATCCACACCGTCCCATCATACACTCCCGGGGTCAGACACAGTGTGGTTATTCCTCTACACTGTACCATCAAACACTCCGTGTGTCAGACACACAGTGATTATTCCTCTACACGGTCCCATCAAACACTCCCGGTATCATGCTCAGAGTGATCATTCCTCTACACGGTCCCATCAAACATTCCCGTGGTCAGACTCAAAGTGATTATTCCTCTACACGGTCCCATCAAACACTCCCGGGGTCAGACACAGAGTGATTATTCCTCAACACGGTCCCATCAAACACTCCCGGGGTCAGACAAAGAGTGAATCTCCCTACACACCGTCCCATCACACACTCCCGTCGTCAGACCCAGTATGTTTATTCCTCTCCACGGTCCCATCAAACACTCCCGGGGGTCAGTCACAGAGCGATTTTTCCTCTACACGTTAACATCAAACACACCGTGGGTCAGACACACAGTGATTATTCCTCTGCACGGTCCCATCAGACACTCCCGCGGTCAGACACAGAGTGATTATTCCTCTACACGGTCCCAACAAACACTCACGGGGTCAGTCACAGAGTGATTATTCCTCTACACGGTCCCAACAAACACTCCCGGGGTCAGACACAGTGTGAATCTCCTTCCGCACCGTCCCATCACACTCTCCCGGGGTCAGACACAGAGTGATTATTCCTCTACACGGTCCCAACAAACACTCCAGGGATCAGACACAGAGTGATTTTTCCTCTGCACGGTCCCATCAAACACTCCCGGTGTCAGACACAGAGTGAGTCTCCCTCCACGCCGTCCTATCACACACTCCCGGTATCATGCTCAGAGTGAGCATTCCTCTACACGGTCCCATCAAACACTCCCGTGGTCAGACTCAAAGTGATTATTCCTCTACACGGTCCCATCAAACACTCCCGGGGTCAGACACAGAGTGATTATTCCTCAACACGGTCCCATCAAACACTCCCGGGGTCAGACAAAGAGTGAATCTCCCTACACACCGTCCCATCACACACTCCCGTCGTCAGACCCAGTATGTTTATTCCTCTCCACGGTCCCATCAAACACTCCCGGGGGTCAGTCACAGAGCGATTTTTCCTCTACACGTTAACATCAAACACACCGTGGGTCAGACACACAGTGATTATTCCTCTACACGGTCCCATCAGACACTCCCGCGGTCAGACACAGAGTGATTATTCCTCTACACGGTCCCAACAAACACTCACGGGGTCAGTCACAGAGTGATTATTCCTCTACACGGTCCCAACAAACACTCCCGGGGTCAGACACAGTGTGAATCTCCTTCCGCACCGTCCCATCACACTCTCCCGGGGTCAGACACAGAGTGATTATTCCTCTACACGGTCCCATCAAACACTCCCGGGGTCAGACAAAGAGTGAATCTCCCTACACACCGTCCCATCACACACTCCCGTCGTCAGACCCAGTATGTTTATTCCTCTCCACGGTCCCATCAAACACTCCCGGGGGTCAGTCACAGAGCGATTTTTCCTCTACACGTTAACATCAAACACACCGTGGGTCAGACACACAGTGATTATTCCTCTACACGGTCCCATCAGACACTCCCGCGGTCAGACACAGAGTGATTATTCCTCTACACGGTCCCAACAAACACTCACGGGGTCAGTCACAGAGTGATTATTCCTCTACACGGTCCCAACAAACACTCCCGGGGTCAGACACAGTGTGAATCTCCTTCCGCACCGTCCCATCACACTCTCCCGGGGTCAGACACAGAGTGATTATTCCTCTACACGGTCCCAACAAACACTCCCGGGATCAGACACAAAGTGATTTTTCCTCTGCACGGTCCCATCAAACACTCCCGGTGTCAGACACAGAGTGAGTCTCCCTCCACGCCGTCCTAACACTCCCGGTATCATGCTCAGAGTGATTATTCCTCTACACGGTCCCATCAAACCCTCCCGGGGTCAGACACAGAGTGAATTTATATCCACACCGTCCAGCATATTCTCCCGTGGTCAGACACGGAGTGAGTCTCCCTCCACGCCGTCCTATCACACACTCCCGGTATCATGCTCAGAGTGATTATTCCTCTACACGGTCCCATCAAACACTCCCGGGGGTCAGACACAGAGTGATTATTCCTCTACACGTTAACATCAAACACACCGTGTGTCAGACACACAGTGATTATTACTCTACACGGTCCCATCAAACACTCCCGGGGTCAGACACAGTTTGATTATTCCTCTACACTGTCCCATCAAAAACTCCCGGTGTCAGACACAGTGTGAATCTCCTTCCACACCGTCCCATCACACTCTCCCGGGGTCAGACCCAGAGTGATTATTCCTCTACACAGTCCGAACAAACACTCCCGGGGTCAGACACAGAGTGAATTTATATCCACACCGTCCCATCATACGCTCCCGGGGTCAGAGACAGGGTGATTATTCCTCTACACTTTACCATCAAACACTGCGTGGGTCAGACACAGAGTGATTATTCCTCTACACGATCCCATCAAACACTCCCGGGGTCAGACACAGAGCGATTATTCCTCTACACGGTCCCATCAAACACTCCCGGGGTCAGACACAGAGTGATTTTTCCTCTACACGGTCCCATCAAACACTCCCGGGGTCAGACACAGAGTGATTATTCCTCAACACGGTCCCATCAAACATTAGCGGGGTCAGACACAGAGTGATTTTTCCTCTTCACGGTCCGATCAAACACTCCCCGGGTCAGACACAGTGTGGGTCTCCCTCCACACCGGCCGATCACACACTCCCTGTATCAGACTCAGAGTGATTATACCTCTACACGGTCCCATCAAACACTCCCGGGGTCAGACACAGAGTGAATTTATATCCACACCGCCCCATCATACTCTCCCGGGGTCAGACACAGAGTTAATCTCCCTACACACCGTCCCATCACACACTCCCGTGGTCAGACACAGAGTGATTATTCCTCTACACGGTCCCATCAAACACACCCTGGGTCAGACAAAGAGGGAATCTCCCTACGCACCGTCCCATCACACACTCCCGTGGTCAGACACAGAGCGATTATTCCTCTACACGTTAACATCAAACACTCCCGGGCTCAGACACAGACTGAATCTCCCTCCACACCGTCCCATCAAACACTCCCGGGGTCAGACGCAGAGTGAATTTATATCCACACCGTCCCATCATACACTCCCGGGGTCAGACACAGAGTGATTATTCCTCTAGACGGTCCCATCAAACACTCCCGGGGTCAGACACAGAGTGATCATTCCTCTAGACGGTCCCATCAAACACTCCCGGGGTCAGACACAGAGTGATTATTCCTCAACACGGTCCCATCAAACACTCCCGGGGTCAGACAAAGAGTGAATCTCCCTACACACCGTCCCATCACACACTCCCGTCGTCAGACACAGTATGTTTATTCCTCTCCACGGTCCCATCAAACACTCCCGGGGGTCAGACACAGAGCGATTTTTCCTCTACACGTTAACATCAAACACACCGTGGGTCAGACACACAGTGATTATTCCTCTACACGGTCCCATCAGACACTCCCGCGGTCAGACACAGAGTGATTATTCCTCTACACGGTCCCAACAAACACTCACGGGGTCAGTCACAGAGTGATTATTCCTCTACACGGTCCCAACAAACACTCCCGGTGTCAGAAACAGTGTGAATCTCCTTCCTCACCGTCCCATCACACTCTCCCGGGGTCAGACACAGAGTGATTATTCCTGTACACTGTCCCAACAAACACTCCCGGGGTCAGACACAGTGTGAATCTCCTTCCGCACCGTCCCATTACACTCTCCCGGGGTCAGACACAGAGTGATTTTTCCTCTGCACGGTCCCATCAAACACTCCCGGGGTCAGACACAGAGTGAGTCTCCCTCCACGCCGTCCTATCACACACTCCCGGTATCATGCTCAGAGTGATTATTCCTCTACACGGTCCCATCAAACACTCCCGGGGTCAGACACAGAGTGAATTTATATCCACACCGTCCAGCATATTCTCCCGTGGTCAGACACGGAGTGAATCTCCCTCCACACCGTCCCATCACACACTCCCGTTGTCAGAGACAGAGTGATTATTCCTCTACACGGTCCCATCAAACACTCCCGGGCTCAGACACAGACTGAATCTCCCTCCACACCGTCCCATCAAACACTCCCGGGGTCAGACGCAGAGTGAATTTATATCCACACCGTCCCATCATACACTCCCGGGGTCAGACACAGAGTGAATTTATATCCACACCGTCCAGCATATTCTCCCGTGGTCAGACACGGAGTGAATCTCCCTCCACACCGTCCCATCACACACTCCCGTTGTCAGAGACAGAGTGATTATTCCTCTACACGGTCCCATCAAACACTCCCGGGGGTCAGACACAGAGTGATTATTCCTCTACACGTTAACATCAAACACACCGTGTGTCAGACACACAGTGATTATTACTCTACACGGTCCCATCAAACACTCCCGGGGTCAGACACAGTTTGATTATTCCTCTACACTGTCCCATCAAAAACTCCCGGTGTCAGACAGAGTGTGAATCTCCTTCCACACCGTCCCATCACACTCTCCCGGGGTCAGACCCAGAGTGATTATTCCTCTACACTGTCCGAACAAACACTCCCGGGGTCAGACACAGAGTGAATTTATATCCACACCGTCCCATCATACGCTCCCGGGGTCAGAGACAGGGTGATTATTCCTCTACACTTTACCATCAAACACTGCGTGGGTCAGACACAGAGTGATTATTCCTCTACACGATCCCATCAAACACTCCCGGGGTCAGACACAGAGAGGTTATTCCTCTACACGGTCCCATCAAACACTCCTGGGTCAGACACAGAGTGATTTTTCCTCTACACGGTCCCATCAAACACTCCCGGCGTCAGACACAGAGTGATTATTCCTCAACACGGTACCATCAAACACTCCCGGGGGTCAGACACAGAGCGATTATTCCTCTACACGTTAACATCAAACACTCCCGGGCTCAGACACAGACTGAATCTCCCTCCACACCGTCCCATCAAACACTCCCGGGGTCAGACGCAGAGTGAATTTATATCCACACCGTCCCATCATACACTCCCGGGGTCAGACACAGAGTGATTATTCCTCTACACTGTACCATCAAACACTCCGTGTGTCAGACACACAGTGATTATTCCTCTACACGGTCCCATCAAACACTCCCGGGATCAGACACAGAGTGATTTTTCCTCTGCACGGTCCCATCAAACACTCCCGGGGTCAGACACAGAGTGAGTCTCCCTCCACGCCGTCCTATCACACACTCCCGGTATCATGCTCAGAGTGATTATTGCTCTACACGGTCCCATCAAACACTCCCGGGGTCAGACACAGAGTGAATTTATATCCACACCGTCCCAGCATATTCTCCCGTGGTAAGACACGGAGTGAATCTCCCTCCACACCGTCCCATCACACACTCCCGTGGTCAGAGACAGAGTGATGATTCCTCTACACGGTCCCATCAAACACTCCCGGGGGTCAGACACAGAGTGATTATTCCTCTACACGTTAACATCAAACACACCGTGTGTCAGACACACAGTGATTATTACTCTACACGGTCCCATCAAACACTCCCGGGGTCAGACACAGTTTGATTATTCCTCTACACTGTCCCATCAAAAACTCCCGGTGTCAGACACAGTGTGAATCTCCTTCCACACCGTCCCATCACACTCTCCCGGGGTCAGAACCAGAGTGATTATTCCTCTACACAGTCCGAACAAACACTCCCGGGGTCAGACACAGAGTGATTAATCCTCTAGACGGTCCCATCAAACACTCCCGGGGTCAGACACAGAGTGATCATTCCTCTAGACGGTCCCATCAAACACTCCCGGGGTCAGACACAGAGTGAATTTATATCCACACCGTCCCATCATACGCTCCCGGGGTCAGAGACAGGGTGATTATTCCTCTACACTTTACCATCAAACACTGCGTGGGTCAGACACAGAGTGATTATTCCTCTACACGATCCCATCAAACACTCCCGGGGTCAGACACAGAGTGATTATTCCTCTACACGGTCCCATCAAACACTCCCGGGGTCAGACACAGAGTGATTTTTCCTCTTCACGGTCCCATCAAACACTCCCGGGGTCAGACACAGAGTGAATATTCCTCAACACGGTCCCATCAAACATTAGCGGGGTCAGACACAGAGTGATTTTTCCTCTGCACGGTCCGATCAAACACTCCCCGGGTCAGACACAGTGTGGGTCTCCCTCCACACCGTCCCATCACACACTCCCTGTATCAGACTCAGAGTGATTATACCTCTACACGGTCCAATCAAACACTCCCGGGGTCAGACACAGAGTGAATTTATATCCACACCGCCCCATCATACTCTCCCGGGGTCAGACACAGAGTTAATCTCCCTACACACCGTCCCATCACACACTCCCGTGGTCAGACACAGAGTGATTATTCCTCTACACGGTCCCATCAAACACACCCTGGGTCAAACAAAGAGGGAATCTCCCTACGCACCGTCCCATCACACACTCCCGTGGTCAGAGACCGAGTGATTATTCCTCTACACGGTCCCATCAAACACTCCCGGGGGTCAGACACAGAGCGATTATTCCTCTACACGTTAACATCAAACACTCCCGGGCTCAGACACAGACTGAATCTCCCTCCACACCGTCCCATCAAACACTCCCGGGGTCAGACGCAGAGTGAATTTATATCCACACCGTCCCATCATACACTCCCGGGGTCAGACACAGAGTGATTATTCCTCTAGACGGTCCCATCAAACACTCCCGGGGTCAGACACAGAGTGATCATTCCTCTAGACGGTCCCATCAAACACTCCCGGGGTCAGACAGAGAGTGATAATTCCTCAGCACGGTCCCATCAAACACTCCCGGGGTCAGACAAAGAGTGAATCTCCCTACACACCGTCCCATCACACACTCCCGTCGTCAGATACAGTATGTTTATTCCTCTCCACGGTCCCATCAAACACTCCCGGGGGTCAGACACAGAGCGATTTTTCCTCTACACGTTAACATCAAACACACCGTGGGTCAGACACACAGTGATTATTCCTCTACACGGTCCAATCAGACCCTCCCGCGGTCAGACACAGAGTGATTATTCCTCTACACGGTCCCAACAAACACTCACGGGGTCAGTCACAGAGTGATTATTCCTCTACACGGTCCCAACAAACACTCCCGGTGTCAGACACAGTGTGAATCTCCTTCCACACCGTCCCATCACACTCTCCCGGGGTCAGACACAGAGTGATTATTCCTGTACACTGTCCCAACAAACACTCCCGGGGTCAGACACAGTGTGAATCTCCTTCTGCACCGTCCCATCACACTCTCCCGGGGTCAGACACAGAGTGATTATTCCTCTACACGGTCCCAACAAACACTCCCGGGATCAGACACAGAGTGATTTTTCCTCTGCACGGTCCCATCAAACACTCCCGGGGTCAGACACAGAGTGAGTCTCCCTCCACGCCGTCCTATCACACACTCCCGGTATCATGCTCAGAGTGATTATTCCTCTACACGGTCCCATCAAACACTCCCGGGGTCAGACACAGAGTGAATTTATATCCACACCGTCCAGCATATTCTCCCGTGGTCAGACACGGAGTGAATCTCCCTCCACACCGTCCCATCACACATTCCCGTTGTCAGAGACAGAGTGATTATTCCTCTACACGGTCCCATCAAACACTCCCGGGGGTCAGACACAGAGTGATTATTCCTCTACACGTTAACATCAAACACACCGTGTGTCAGACACACAGTGATTATTACTCTACACGGTCCCATCAAACACTCCCGGGGTCAGACACAGTTTGATTATTCCTCTACACTGTCCCATCAAAAACTCCCGGTGTCAGACACAGTGTGAATCTCCTTCCACACCGTCCCATCACACTCTCTCGGGGTCAGACCCAGAGTGATTATTCCTCTACACTGTCCGAACAAACACTCCCGGGGTCAGACACAGAGTGAATTTATATCCACACCGTCCCATCATACGCTCCCGGGGTCAGAGACAGGGTGATTATTCCTCTACACTTTACCATCAAACACTGCGTGGGTCAGACACAGAGTGATTATTCCTCTACACGATCCCATCAATCACTCCCGGGGTCAGACACAGAGAGGTTATTCCTCTACACGGTCCCATCAAACACTCCCGGGGTCAGACACAGAGTGATTTTTCCTCTACACGGTCCCATCAAACACTCCCGGCGTCAGACACAGAGTGATTATTCCTCAACACGGTCCCATCAAACATTAGCGGGGTCAGACACAGAGTGATTTTTCCTCTGCACGGTCCGATCAAACACTCCCCGGGTCAGACACAGTGTGGGTCTCCCTCCACACCGTCCCATCACACACTCCCTGTATCAGACTCAGAGTGATTATACCTCTACACGGTCCCATCAAACACTCACGGGGTCAGACACAGAGTGAATTTATATCCACACCGCCCCTTCATACTCTCCCGGGGTCAGACACAGAGTTAATCTCCCTCCACATCGTCCCATCACACACTCCCGTGGTCAGACACAGAGTGATTATTCCTCTACACGGTCCCATCAAACACTCCCTGGGTCAGACAAAGAGGGAATCTCCCTACGCACCGTCCCATCACACACTGCCGTGGTCAGAAACCGAGTGATTATTCCTCTACACGGTCCCATCAAACACTCCCGGGGGTCAGACACAGAGCGATTATTCCTCTACACGTTAACATCAAACACTCCCGGGCTCAGACACAGACTGAATCTCCCTCCACACCGTCCCATCAAACACTCCCGGGGTCAGACGCAGAGTGAATTTATATCCACACCGTCCCATCATACACTCCCGGGGTCAGACACAGAGTGATTATTCCTCTACACTGTACCATCAAACACTCCGTGTGTCAGACACACAGTGATAATTCCTCTACACGGTCCCATCAAACACTCCCGGGATCAGACACAGAGTGATTTTTCCTCTGCACGGTCCCATCAAACACTCCCGGGGTCAGACACAGAGTGAGTCTCCCTCCACGCCGTCCTATCACACACTCCCGGTATCATGCTCAGAGTGATTATTCCTCTACACGGTCCCATCAAACACTCCCGGGGTCAGACACAGAGTGAATTTATATCCACACCGTCCCAGCATATTCTCCCGTGGTCAGACACGGAGTGAATCTCCCTCCACACCGTCCCATCACACACTCCCGTGGTCAGAGACAGAGTGATTATTCCTCTACACGGTCCCATCAAACACTCCCGGGGGTCAGACACAGAGTGATTATTCCTCTACACGTTAACATCAAACACACCGTGTGTCAGACACACAGTGATTATTACTCTACACGGTCCCATCAAACACTCCCGGGGTCAGACACAGTTTGATTATTCCTCTACACTGTCCCATCAAAAACTCCCGGTGTCAGACACAGTGTGAATCTCCTTCCACACCGTCACATCATACGCTCCCGGGGTCTGAGACAGGGTGATTATTCCTCTACACTTTACCATCAAACACTGCGTGGGTCAGACACAGAGTGATTATTCCTCTACACGATCCCATCAAACACTCCCGGGGTCAGACACAGAGTGATTATTCCTCTACACGGTCCCATCAAACACTCCCGGGGTCAGACACAGAGTGATTTTTCCTCTACACAGTCCCATCAAACACTCCCGGGGTCAGACACAGAGTGATTATTCCTCTACACGGTCCCATCAAACACACCCTGGGTCAAACAAAGAGGGAATCTCCCTACGCACCGTCCCATCACACACTCCCGTGGTCAGAGACCGAGTGATTATTCCTCTACACGGTCCCATCAAACACTCCCGGGGGTCAGACACAGAGCGATTATTCCTCTACACGTTAACATCAAACACTCCCGGGCTCAGACACAGACTGAATCTCCCTCCACACCGTCCCATCAAACACTCCCGGGGTCAGACGCAGAGTGAATTTATATCCACACCGTCCCATCATACACTCCCGGGGTCAGACACAGAGTGATTATTCCTCTAGACGGTCCCATCAAACACTCCCGGGCTCAGACACAGAGTGATCATTCCTCTAGACGGTCCCATCAAACACTCCCGGGGTCAGACAGAGAGTAATTATTCCTCAACACGGTCCCATCAAACACTCCCGGGGTCAGACAAAGAGTGAATCTCCCTACACACCGTCCCATCACACACTCCCGTCGTCAGACACAGTATGTTTATTCCTCTGCACGGTCCCATCAAACACTCCCGGGGTCAGACACAGAGTGAGTCTCCCTCCACGCCGTCCTATCACACACTCCCGGTATCATGCTCAGAGTGATTATTCCTCTACACGGTCCCATCAAACACTCCCGGGGTCAGACACAGAGTGAATTTATATCCACACCGTCCAGCATATTCTCCCGTGGTCAGACACGGAGTGAATCTCCCTCCACACCGTCCCATCACACATTCCCGTTGTCAGAGACAGAGTGATTATTCCTCTACACGGTCCCATCAAACACTCCCGGGGGTCAGACACAGAGTGATTATTCCTCTACACGTTAACATCAAACACACCGTGTGTCAGACACACAGTGATTATTACTCTACACGGTCCCATCAAACACTCCCGGGGTCAGACACAGTTTGATTATTCCTCTACACTGTCCCATCAAAAACTCCCGGTGTCAGACACAGTGTGAATCTCCTTCCACACCGTCCCATCACACTCTCTCGGGGTCAGACCCAGAGTGATTATTCCTCTACACTGTCCGAACAAACACTCCCGGGGTCAGACACAGAGTGAATTTATATCCACACCGTCCCATCATACGCTCCCGGGGTCAGAGACAGGGTGATTATTCCTCTACACTTTACCATCAAACACTGCGTGGGTCAGACACAGAGTGATTATTCCTCTACACGATCCCATCAATCACTCCCGGGGTCAGACACAGAGAGGTTATTCCTCTACACGGTCCCATCAAACACTCCCGGGGTCAGACACAGAGTGATTTTTCCTCTACACGGTCCCATCAAACACTCCCGGCGTCAGACACAGAGTGATTATTCCTCAACACGGTCCCATCAAACATTAGCGGGGTCAGACACAGAGTGATTTTTCCTCTGCACGGTCCGATCAAACACTCCCCGGGTCAGACACAGTGTGGGTCTCCCTCCACACCGTCCCATCACACACTCCCTGTATCAGACTCAGAGTGATTATACCTCTACACGGTCCCATCAAACACTCACGGGGTCAGACACAGAGTGAATTTATATCCACACCGCCCCTTCATACTCTCCCGGGGTCAGACACAGAGTTAATCTCCCTCCACATCGTCCCATCACACACTCCCGTGGTCAGACACAGAGTGATTATTCCTCTACACGGTCCCATCAAACACTCCCTGGGTCAGACAAAGAGGGAATCTCCCTACGCACCGTCCCATCACACACTGCCGTGGTCAGAAACCGAGTGATTATTCCTCTACACGGTCCCATCAAACACTCCCGGGGGTCAGACACAGAGCGATTATTCCTCTACACGTTAACATCAAACACTCCCGGGCTCAGACACAGACTGAATCTCCCTCCACACCGTCCCATCAAACACTCCCGGGGTCAGACGCAGAGTGAATTTATATCCACACCGTCCCATCATACACTCCCGGGGTCAGACACAGAGTGATTATTCCTCTACACTGTACCATCAAACACTCCGTGTGTCAGACACACAGTGATAATTCCTCTACACGGTCCCATCAAACACTCCCGGGATCAGACACAGAGTGATTTTTCCTCTGCACGGTCCCATCAAACACTCCCGGGGTCAGACACAGAGTGAGTCTCCCTCCACGCCGTCCTATCACACACTCCCGGTATCATGCTCAGAGTGATTATTCCTCTACACGGTCCCATCAAACACTCCCGGGGTCAGACACAGAGTGAATTTATATCCACACCGTCCCAGCATATTCTCCCGTGGTCAGACACGGAGTGAATCTCCCTCCACACCGTCCCATCACACACTCCCGTGGTCAGAGACAGAGTGATTATTCCTCTACACGGTCCCATCAAACACTCCCGGGGGTCAGACACAGAGTGATTATTCCTCTACACGTTAACATCAAACACACCGTGTGTCAGACACACAGTGATTATTACTCTACACGGTCCCATCAAACACTCCCGGGGTCAGACACAGTTTGATTATTCCTCTACACTGTCCCATCAAAAACTCCCGGTGTCAGACACAGTGTGAATCTCCTTCCACACCGTCACATCATACGCTCCCGGGGTCTGAGACAGGGTGATTATTCCTCTACACTTTACCATCAAACACTGCGTGGGTCAGACACAGAGTGATTATTCCTCTACACGATCCCATCAAACACTCCCGGGGTCAGACACAGAGTGATTATTCCTCTACACGGTCCCATCAAACACTCCCGGGGTCAGACACAGAGTGATTTTTCCTCTACACAGTCCCATCAAACACTCCCGGGGTCAGACACAGAGTGATTATTCCTCTACACGGTCCCATCAAACACACCCTGGGTCAAACAAAGAGGGAATCTCCCTACGCACCGTCCCATCACACACTCCCGTGGTCAGAGACCGAGTGATTATTCCTCTACACGGTCCCATCAAACACTCCCGGGGGTCAGACACAGAGCGATTATTCCTCTACACGTTAACATCAAACACTCCCGGGCTCAGACACAGACTGAATCTCCCTCCACACCGTCCCATCAAACACTCCCGGGGTCAGACGCAGAGTGAATTTATATCCACACCGTCCCATCATACACTCCCGGGGTCAGACACAGAGTGATTATTCCTCTAGACGGTCCCATCAAACACTCCCGGGCTCAGACACAGAGTGATCATTCCTCTAGACGGTCCCATCAAACACTCCCGGGGTCAGACAGAGAGTAATTATTCCTCAACACGGTCCCATCAAACACTCCCGGGGTCAGACAAAGAGTGAATCTCCCTACACACCGTCCCATCACACACTCCCGTCGTCAGACACAGTATGTTTATTCCTCTCCACGGTCCCATCAAACACTCCCGGGGGTCAGACACAGAGCGATTTTTCCTCTACACGGTCCCATCAAACACACCGTGGGTCAGACACACAGTGATTATTCCTCTACACGGTCCCATCAGACCCTCCCGCGGTCAGACACAGAGTGATTATTCCTCTACACGGTCCCAACAAACACTCACGGGGTCAGTCACAGAGTGATTATTCCTCTACACGGTCCCAACAAACACTCCCGGTGTCAGACACAGTGTGAATCTCCTTCCACACCGTCCCATCACACTCTCCCGGGGTCAGACACAGAGTGATTATTCCTGTACACTGTCCCAACAAACACTCCCGGGGTCAGACACAGTGTGAATCTCCTTCCGCACCGTCCCATCACACTCTCCCGGGGTCAGACACAGAGTGATTATTCCTCTACACGGTCCCAACAAACACTCCCGGGATCAGACACAGAGTGATTTTTCCTCTGCACGGTCCCATCACACACTCCCGGGGTCAGACACAGAGTGAGTCTCCCTCCACGCCGTCCTATCACACACTCCCGGTATCATGCTCAGAGTGATTATTCCTCTACACGGTCCCATCAAACACTCCCGGGGTCAGACACAGAGTGAATTTATATCCACACCGTCCAGCATATTCTCCCGTGGTCAGACACGGTGTGAATCTCCCTCCACACCGTCCCATCACACATTCCCGTTGTCAGAGACAGAGTGATTATTCCTCTACACGGTCCCATCAAACACTCCCGGGGGTCAGACACAGAGTGATTATTCCTCTACACGTTAACATCAAACACACCGTGTGTCAGACACACAGTGATTATTCCTCTACACTGTCCCATCAAAAACTCCCGGTGTCAGACACAGTGTGAATCTCCTTCCACACCGTCCCATCACACACTCTCGGGGTCAGACCCAGAGTGATTATTCCTCTACACTGTCCGAACAAACACTCCCGGGGTCAGACACAGAGTGAATTTATATCCACACCGTCCCATCATACGCTCCCGGGGTCAGAGACAGGGTGATTATTCCTCTACACTTTACCATCAAACACTGAGTGGGTCAGACACAGAGTGATTATTCCTCTACACGATCCCATCAAACACTCCCGGGGTCAGACACAGAGAGGTTATTCCTCTACACGGTCCCATCAAACACTCCCGGGGTCAGACACAGAGTGATTTTTCCTCTACACGGTCCCATCAAACACTCCCGGCGTCAGACACAGAGTGATTATTCCTCAACACGGTCCCATCAAACATTAGCGGGGTCAGACACAGAGTGATTTTTCCTCTGCACGGTCCGATCAAACACTCCCCGGGTCAGACACAGTGTGGGTCTCCCTCCACACCGTCCCATCACACACTCCCTGTATCAGACTCAGAGTGATTATACCTCTACACGGTCCCATCAAACACTCACGGGGTCAGACACAGAGTGAATTTATATCCACACCGCCCCTTCATACTCTCCCGGGGTCAGACACAGAGTTAATCTCCCTCCACATCGTCCCATCACACACTCCCGTGGTCAGACACAGAGTGATTATTCCTCTACACGGTCCCATCAAACACTCCCTGGGTCAGACAAATAGGGAATCTCCCTACGCACCTTCCCATCACACACTCCCGTGGTCAGAAACCGAGTGATTATTCCTCTACACGGTCCCATCAAATACTCCCGGGGGTCAGACACAGAGCGATTATTCCTCTACACGTTAACATCAAACACTCCCGGGCTCAGACACAGACTGAATCTCCCTCCACACCGTCGCATCAAACACTCCCGGGGTCAGACACAGAGTGATTATTCCTCTACACTGTACCATCAAACACTCCGTGTGTCAGACACACAGTGATTATTCCTCTACACGGTCCCATCAAACACTCCCGGGATCAGACACAGAGTGATTTTTCCTCTGCACGGTCCCATCAAACACTCCCGGGGTCAGACACAGAGTGAGTCTCCCTCCACGCCGTCCTATCACACACTCCCGGTATCATGCTCAGAGTGATTATTCCTCTACACGGTCCCATCAAACACTCCCGGGGTCAGACACAGAGTGAATTTATATCCACACCGTCCCATCATACTCTCCCGTGGTCAGACACAGAGTGAATCTCCCTCCACACCGTCCCATCACACACTCCCGTGGTCAGAGACAGAGTGATTATTCCTCTACACGGTCACATCAAACACTCCCGGGGGTCAGACACAGAGTGATTATTCCTCTACACGTTAACATCAAACACACCGTGTGTCAGACACACAGTGATTATTACTCTACACGGTCCCATCAAACACTCCCGGGGTCAGACACAGTTTGATTATTCCTCTACACTGTCCCATCAAAAACTCCCGGTGTCAGACACAGTGTGAATTTCCTTCCACACCGTCCCATCACACTCTCCCGGGGTCAGACCCAGAGTGATTATTCCTCTACACAGTCCGAACAAACACTCCCGGGGTCAGACACAGAGTGAATTTATATCCACACCGTCCCATCATACGCTCCCGGGGTCTGAGACAGGGTGATTATTCCTCTACACTTTACCATCAAACACTGCGTGGGTCAGACACAGAGTGATTATTCCTCTACACGATCCCATCAAACACTCCCGGGGTCAGACACAGAGTGATTATTCCTCTACACGGTCCCATCAAACACTCCCGGGGTCAGACACAGAGTGATTTTTCCTCTACACAGTCCCATCAAACACTCCCGGGGTCAGACACAGAGTGATTATTCCTCAACACGGTCCCATCAAACATTCCCGGGGTCAGACACAGAGTGATTTTTCCTCTGCACGGTCCGATCAAACACTCCCCGGGTCAGACACAGAGTGAATTTATATCCACACCGCCCCATCATATTCTCCCGTGGTCAGACACAGAGTGAATCTCCCTCCACACCGTCCCATCACACACTCCCGTGGTCAGAGACAGAGTGATTATACCTCTACACGGTCCCATCAAACACTCCCTGGGTCAGACAAAGATTGAATCTCCCTACGCACCGTCCCATCACACACTCCCGTGGTCAGAGACCGAGTGATTATTCCTCTACACGGTCCCATCACACACTCCCGGGGTCAGAAACAGAGTGATTATTCCTCTACACGGTCCCATCAAACACACCCGGGGTCAGACACAGAGTGATTATTCCTCTACACGGTCCCAACAAACACTCCCGCGGTCAGACACAGAGTGATTATTCCTCTACACTGTCCCAACAAACACTCCCGGGGTCAGACACAGTGTGATTTTTCCTCTGCACGGTCCCATCAAACACTCACGGGGTCAGACACAGAGTGAGTCTCCCTCCACACCGTCCCATCACACACTCCCGGTATCATGCTCAGAGTGATTATTCCTCTACACGGTCCCATCAAACACTCCCGGGGTCAGACACAGAGTGAATCTCCCTCCACACCGTACCATCACACACTCCCGTGTTCAGAGACAGAGTGATTATTCCTCTACTCGGTCCCAACAAACACTCCCGGTGTCAGACACAGTGTGAATCTCCTTCCACACCGTCCCATCACACTCTCCCGGGGTCAGACACAGAGTGATTATTCCTCTACACGGTCCCATCAAACACTCCCGGGGGTCAGACACAGAGCGATTATTCCTCTACACGTTAACATCAAACACTCCCGGGCTCAGACACAGACTGAATCTCCCTCCACACCGTCCCATCAAACACTCCCGGGGTCAGACGCAGAGTGAATTTATATCCACACCGTCCCATCATACACTCCCGGGGTCAGACACAGAGTGATTATTCCTCTACACTGTACCATCAAACACTCCGTGTGTCAGACACACAGTGATAATTCCTCTACACGGTCCCATCAAACACTCCCGGGATCAGACACAGAGTGATTTTTCCTCTGCACGGTCCCATCAAACACTCCCGGGGTCAGACACAGAGTGAGTCTCCCTCCACGCCGTCCTATCACACACTCCCGGTATCATGCTCAGAGTGATTATTCCTCTACACGGTCCCATCAAACACTCCCGGGGTCAGACACAGAGTGAATTTATATCCACACCGTCCCAGCATATTCTCCCGTGGTCAGACACGGAGTGAATCTCCCTCCACACCGTCCCATCACACACTCCCGTGGTCAGAGACAGAGTGATTATTCCTCTACACGGTCCCATCAAACACTCCCGGGGGTCAGACACAGAGTGATTATTCCTCTACACGTTAACATCAAACACACCGTGTGTCAGACACACAGTGATTATTACTCTACACGGTCCCATCAAACACTCCCGGGGTCAGACACAGTTTGATTATTCCTCTACACTGTCCCATCAAAAACTCCCGGTGTCAGACACAGTGTGAATCTCCTTCCACACCGTCACATCATACGCTCCCGGGGTCTGAGACAGGGTGATTATTCCTCTACACTTTACCATCAAACACTGCGTGGGTCAGACACAGAGTGATTATTCCTCTACACGATCCCATCAAACACTCCCGGGGTCAGACACAGAGTGATTATTCCTCTACACGGTCCCATCAAACACTCCCGGGGTCAGACACAGAGTGATTTTTCCTCTACACAGTCCCATCAAACACTCCCGGGGTCAGACACAGAGTGATTATTCCTCTACACGGTCCCATCAAACACACCCTGGGTCAAACAAAGAGGGAATCTCCCTACGCACCGTCCCATCACACACTCCCGTGGTCAGAGACCGAGTGATTATTCCTCTACACGGTCCCATCAAACACTCCCGGGGGTCAGACACAGAGCGATTATTCCTCTACACGTTAACATCAAACACTCCCGGGCTCAGACACAGACTGAATCTCCCTCCACACCGTCCCATCAAACACTCCCGGGGTCAGACGCAGAGTGAATTTATATCCACACCGTCCCATCATACACTCCCGGGGTCAGACACAGAGTGATTATTCCTCTAGACGGTCCCATCAAACACTCCCGGGCTCAGACACAGAGTGATCATTCCTCTAGACGGTCCCATCAAACACTCCCGGGGTCAGACAGAGAGTAATTATTCCTCAACACGGTCCCATCAAACACTCCCGGGGTCAGACAAAGAGTGAATCTCCCTACACACCGTCCCATCACACACTCCCGTCGTCAGACACAGTATGTTTATTCCTCTGCACGGTCCCATCAAACACTCCCGGGGTCAGACACAGAGTGAGTCTCCCTCCACGCCGTCCTATCACACACTCCCGGTATCATGCTCAGAGTGATTATTCCTCTACACGGTCCCATCAAACACTCCCGGGGTCAGACACAGAGTGAATTTATATCCACACCGTCCAGCATATTCTCCCGTGGTCAGACACGGAGTGAATCTCCCTCCACACCGTCCCATCACACATTCCCGTTGTCAGAGACAGAGTGATTATTCCTCTACACGGTCCCATCAAACACTCCCGGGGGTCAGACACAGAGTGATTATTCCTCTACACGTTAACATCAAACACACCGTGTGTCAGACACACAGTGATTATTACTCTACACGGTCCCATCAAACACTCCCGGGGTCAGACACAGTTTGATTATTCCTCTACACTGTCCCATCAAAAACTCCCGGTGTCAGACACAGTGTGAATCTCCTTCCACACCGTCCCATCACACTCTCTCGGGGTCAGACCCAGAGTGATTATTCCTCTACACTGTCCGAACAAACACTCCCGGGGTCAGACACAGAGTGAATTTATATCCACACCGTCCCATCATACGCTCCCGGGGTCAGAGACAGGGTGATTATTCCTCTACACTTTACCATCAAACACTGCGTGGGTCAGACACAGAGTGATTATTCCTCTACACGATCCCATCAATCACTCCCGGGGTCAGACACAGAGAGGTTATTCCTCTACACGGTCCCATCAAACACTCCCGGGGTCAGACACAGAGTGATTTTTCCTCTACACGGTCCCATCAAACACTCCCGGCGTCAGACACAGAGTGATTATTCCTCAACACGGTCCCATCAAACATTAGCGGGGTCAGACACAGAGTGATTTTTCCTCTGCACGGTCCGATCAAACACTCCCCGGGTCAGACACAGTGTGGGTCTCCCTCCACACCGTCCCATCACACACTCCCTGTATCAGACTCAGAGTGATTATACCTCTACACGGTCCCATCAAACACTCACGGGGTCAGACACAGAGTGAATTTATATCCACACCGCCCCTTCATACTCTCCCGGGGTCAGACACAGAGTTAATCTCCCTCCACATCGTCCCATCACACACTCCCGTGGTCAGACACAGAGTGATTATTCCTCTACACGGTCCCATCAAACACTCCCTGGGTCAGACAAAGAGGGAATCTCCCTACGCACCGTCCCATCACACACTGCCGTGGTCAGAAACCGAGTGATTATTCCTCTACACGGTCCCATCAAACACTCCCGGGGGTCAGACACAGAGCGATTATTCCTCTACACGTTAACATCAAACACTCCCGGGCTCAGACACAGACTGAATCTCCCTCCACACCGTCCCATCAAACACTCCCGGGGTCAGACGCAGAGTGAATTTATATCCACACCGTCCCATCATACACTCCCGGGGTCAGACACAGAGTGATTATTCCTCTACACTGTACCATCAAACACTCCGTGTGTCAGACACACAGTGATAATTCCTCTACACGGTCCCATCAAACACTCCCGGGATCAGACACAGAGTGATTTTTCCTCTGCACGGTCCCATCAAACACTCCCGGGGTCAGACACAGAGTGAGTCTCCCTCCACGCCGTCCTATCACACACTCCCGGTATCATGCTCAGAGTGATTATTCCTCTACACGGTCCCATCAAACACTCCCGGGGTCAGACACAGAGTGAATTTATATCCACACCGTCCCAGCATATTCTCCCGTGGTCAGACACGGAGTGAATCTCCCTCCACACCGTCCCATCACACACTCCCGTGGTCAGAGACAGAGTGATTATTCCTCTACACGGTCCCATCAAACACTCCCGGGGGTCAGACACAGAGTGATTATTCCTCTACACGTTAACATCAAACACACCGTGTGTCAGACACACAGTGATTATTACTCTACACGGTCCCATCAAACACTCCCGGGGTCAGACACAGTTTGATTATTCCTCTACACTGTCCCATCAAAAACTCCCGGTGTCAGACACAGTGTGAATCTCCTTCCACACCGTCACATCATACGCTCCCGGGGTCTGAGACAGGGTGATTATTCCTCTACACTTTACCATCAAACACTGCGTGGGTCAGACACAGAGTGATTATTCCTCTACACGATCCCATCAAACACTCCCGGGGTCAGACACAGAGTGATTATTCCTCTACACGGTCCCATCAAACACTCCCGGGGTCAGACACAGAGTGATTTTTCCTCTACACAGTCCCATCAAACACTCCCGGGGTCAGACACAGAGTGATTATTCCTCTACACGGTCCCATCAAACACACCCTGGGTCAAACAAAGAGGGAATCTCCCTACGCACCGTCCCATCACACACTCCCGTGGTCAGAGACCGAGTGATTATTCCTCTACACGGTCCCATCAAACACTCCCGGGGGTCAGACACAGAGCGATTATTCCTCTACACGTTAACATCAAACACTCCCGGGCTCAGACACAGACTGAATCTCCCTCCACACCGTCCCATCAAACACTCCCGGGGTCAGACGCAGAGTGAATTTATATCCACACCGTCCCATCATACACTCCCGGGGTCAGACACAGAGTGATTATTCCTCTAGACGGTCCCATCAAACACTCCCGGGCTCAGACACAGAGTGATCATTCCTCTAGACGGTCCCATCAAACACTCCCGGGGTCAGACAGAGAGTAATTATTCCTCAACACGGTCCCATCAAACACTCCCGGGGTCAGACAAAGAGTGAATCTCCCTACACACCGTCCCATCACACACTCCCGTCGTCAGACACAGTATGTTTATTCCTCTCCACGGTCCCATCAAACACTCCCGGGGGTCAGACACAGAGCGATTTTTCCTCTACACGGTCCCATCAAACACACCGTGGGTCAGACACACAGTGATTATTCCTCTACACGGTCCCATCAGACCCTCCCGCGGTCAGACACAGAGTGATTATTCCTCTACACGGTCCCAACAAACACTCACGGGGTCAGTCACAGAGTGATTATTCCTCTACACGGTCCCAACAAACACTCCCGGTGTCAGACACAGTGTGAATCTCCTTCCACACCGTCCCATCACACTCTCCCGGGGTCAGACACAGAGTGATTATTCCTGTACACTGTCCCAACAAACACTCCCGGGGTCAGACACAGTGTGAATCTCCTTCCGCACCGTCCCATCACACTCTCCCGGGGTCAGACACAGAGTGATTATTCCTCTACACGGTCCCAACAAACACTCCCGGGATCAGACACAGAGTGATTTTTCCTCTGCACGGTCCCATCACACACTCCCGGGGTCAGACACAGAGTGAGTCTCCCTCCACGCCGTCCTATCACACACTCCCGGTATCATGCTCAGAGTGATTATTCCTCTACACGGTCCCATCAAACACTCCCGGGGTCAGACACAGAGTGAATTTATATCCACACCGTCCAGCATATTCTCCCGTGGTCAGACACGGTGTGAATCTCCCTCCACACCGTCCCATCACACATTCCCGTTGTCAGAGACAGAGTGATTATTCCTCTACACGGTCCCATCAAACACTCCCGGGGGTCAGACACAGAGTGATTATTCCTCTACACGTTAACATCAAACACACCGTGTGTCAGACACACAGTGATTATTCCTCTACACTGTCCCATCAAAAACTCCCGGTGTCAGACACAGTGTGAATCTCCTTCCACACCGTCCCATCACACACTCTCGGGGTCAGACCCAGAGTGATTATTCCTCTACACTGTCCGAACAAACACTCCCGGGGTCAGACACAGAGTGAATTTATATCCACACCGTCCCATCATACGCTCCCGGGGTCAGAGACAGGGTGATTATTCCTCTACACTTTACCATCAAACACTGAGTGGGTCAGACACAGAGTGATTATTCCTCTACACGATCCCATCAAACACTCCCGGGGTCAGACACAGAGAGGTTATTCCTCTACACGGTCCCATCAAACACTCCCGGGGTCAGACACAGAGTGATTTTTCCTCTACACGGTCCCATCAAACACTCCCGGCGTCAGACACAGAGTGATTATTCCTCAACACGGTCCCATCAAACATTAGCGGGGTCAGACACAGAGTGATTTTTCCTCTGCACGGTCCGATCAAACACTCCCCGGGTCAGACACAGTGTGGGTCTCCCTCCACACCGTCCCATCACACACTCCCTGTATCAGACTCAGAGTGATTATACCTCTACACGGTCCCATCAAACACTCACGGGGTCAGACACAGAGTGAATTTATATCCACACCGCCCCTTCATACTCTCCCGGGGTCAGACACAGAGTTAATCTCCCTCCACATCGTCCCATCACACACTCCCGTGGTCAGACACAGAGTGATTATTCCTCTACACGGTCCCATCAAACACTCCCTGGGTCAGACAAATAGGGAATCTCCCTACGCACCTTCCCATCACACACTCCCGTGGTCAGAAACCGAGTGATTATTCCTCTACACGGTCCCATCAAATACTCCCGGGGGTCAGACACAGAGCGATTATTCCTCTACACGTTAACATCAAACACTCCCGGGCTCAGACACAGACTGAATCTCCCTCCACACCGTCGCATCAAACACTCCCGGGGTCAGACACAGAGTGATTATTCCTCTACACTGTACCATCAAACACTCCGTGTGTCAGACACACAGTGATTATTCCTCTACACGGTCCCATCAAACACTCCCGGGATCAGACACAGAGTGATTTTTCCTCTGCACGGTCCCATCAAACACTCCCGGGGTCAGACACAGAGTGAGTCTCCCTCCACGCCGTCCTATCACACACTCCCGGTATCATGCTCAGAGTGATTATTCCTCTACACGGTCCCATCAAACACTCCCGGGGTCAGACACAGAGTGAATTTATATCCACACCGTCCCATCATACTCTCCCGTGGTCAGACACAGAGTGAATCTCCCTCCACACCGTCCCATCACACACTCCCGTGGTCAGAGACAGAGTGATTATTCCTCTACACGGTCACATCAAACACTCCCGGGGGTCAGACACAGAGTGATTATTCCTCTACACGTTAACATCAAACACACCGTGTGTCAGACACACAGTGATTATTACTCTACACGGTCCCATCAAACACTCCCGGGGTCAGACACAGTTTGATTATTCCTCTACACTGTCCCATCAAAAACTCCCGGTGTCAGACACAGTGTGAATTTCCTTCCACACCGTCCCATCACACTCTCCCGGGGTCAGACCCAGAGTGATTATTCCTCTACACAGTCCGAACAAACACTCCCGGGGTCAGACACAGAGTGAATTTATATCCACACCGTCCCATCATACGCTCCCGGGGTCTGAGACAGGGTGATTATTCCTCTACACTTTACCATCAAACACTGCGTGGGTCAGACACAGAGTGATTATTCCTCTACACGATCCCATCAAACACTCCCGGGGTCAGACACAGAGTGATTATTCCTCTACACGGTCCCATCAAACACTCCCGGGGTCAGACACAGAGTGATTTTTCCTCTACACAGTCCCATCAAACACTCCCGGGGTCAGACACAGAGTGATTATTCCTCAACACGGTCCCATCAAACATTCCCGGGGTCAGACACAGAGTGATTTTTCCTCTGCACGGTCCGATCAAACACTCCCCGGGTCAGACACAGAGTGAATTTATATCCACACCGCCCCATCATATTCTCCCGTGGTCAGACACAGAGTGAATCTCCCTCCACACCGTCCCATCACACACTCCCGTGGTCAGAGACAGAGTGATTATACCTCTACACGGTCCCATCAAACACTCCCTGGGTCAGACAAAGATTGAATCTCCCTACGCACCGTCCCATCACACACTCCCGTGGTCAGAGACCGAGTGATTATTCCTCTACACGGTCCCATCACACACTCCCGGGGTCAGAAACAGAGTGATTATTCCTCTACACGGTCCCATCAAACACACCCGGGGTCAGACACAGAGTGATTATTCCTCTACACGGTCCCAACAAACACTCCCGCGGTCAGACACAGAGTGATTATTCCTCTACACTGTCCCAACAAACACTCCCGGGGTCAGACACAGTGTGATTTTTCCTCTGCACGGTCCCATCAAACACTCACGGGGTCAGACACAGAGTGAGTCTCCCTCCACACCGTCCCATCACACACTCCCGGTATCATGCTCAGAGTGATTATTCCTCTACACGGTCCCATCAAACACTCCCGGGGTCAGACACAGAGTGAATCTCCCTCCACACCGTACCATCACACACTCCCGTGTTCAGAGACAGAGTGATTATTCCTCTACTCGGTCCCAACAAACACTCCCGGTGTCAGACACAGTGTGAATCTCCTTCCACACCGTCCCATCACACTCTCCCGGGGTCAGACACAGAGTGATTATTCCTCTGCACGGTCCCATCAAACACTCCCGGGGTCAGACACAGAGTGAATTTATATCCACACCGTCCCATCATACACTCCCGGGGTCAGACACAGAGTGATTATTCCTCTACCCTGTACCATCAAACACTCCGTGGGTCAGACACACAGTGATTATTCCTCTACACGGTCCCATCACACACTCCCGGGGTCAGAAACAGAGTGATTATTCCTCTACACGGTCCCATCAAACACTCCCGGGGTCAGACACAGAGTGATTATTCCTCTACACGGTCCCAACAAACACTCCCGGTGTCAGACACAGTGCGAATCTCCTTCCACACCGTCCCATCACACTCTCCCGGGGTCAGACACAGAGTGATTATTCCTCTACACTGTCCCAACAAACTCTCCCGGGGTCAGACACAGAGTGATTTTTCCTCTGCACGGTCACATCAAACACTCACGGGGTCAGACACAGAGTGAGTCTCCCTCCACACCGTCCCATCACACACTCCCGGTATCATGCCCAGAGTGATTATTCCTCTACACGGTCCCATCAAACACTCCCGGGGTCAGACACAGAGTGAATTTATATCCACACTGTCCCATCATATTCTCCCGTGGTCAGACACAGAGTGAAACTCCCTCCACACCGTCCCATCACACACTCCCATGGTCAGAGACAGAGTGATAATTCCTCTACACGGTCCCATCAAACACTCCCGGGGTCAGAAACAGAGAGATTATTCCTCTACACTGTCCCATCAAACACTCCCGGGGTCAGACACAGAGTGATTATTCCTCTACACGGTCCCAACAAACACTCCCGGTGTCAGACACAGTGTGAATCTCCCTCCACACCGTCCCAACACCCTCTCCCGGGGTCAGACACAGAGTGATTATTCCTCTACACGGTCCCATCAAACACTCCAGGGGTCAGACACAGAGTGAATTTATATCCACACCGTCCCATCATACACTCCCGGGGTCAGACACAGAGTGAATTTATATCCACGCCGTCCCATCATACGCTCCCGGGGTCAGACACAGGGTGATTATTCCTCTACACTGTACCATCAAAAACTCCCGGGGTCAGACACTTGAGTGATTATTCCTCTACACGGTCCCATCAAACACACCCGGGGTCAGACACAGAGTGATTTTTCCTCTACACGGTCCCATCAAACACTCCCGGGGTCAGACACAGAGTGATTATTCCTCAACACGGTCCCATCAAACTCTCCCGGTGTCAGACACAGTGTGATTTTTCCTCTGCAAGGTCCCATCAAACACTCCCGGGGTCAGACACAGAGTGGGTCTCCCTCCACACCGTCCCATCACACACTCCCGGTATCAGACTCAGTGTGATTATTCCCTTACACGGTCCCATCAAACACTCCCTGGGTCAGACAAAGAGTGAATCTCCCTACACACCGTCCCATCACACACTCCCGTCGTCAGACACAGTATGATTATTCCTCTCCACGGTCCCATCAAACACTCCCGGGGGTCAGAAACAGAGCGATTATTCCTCTACACGTTAACATCAAACACACCGTGGGTCAGACACAGAGTGATTATTCCTCTACACGGTCCCATCAAACACTCACGGGTCAGACACAGAGTGATTATTCCTCTACACGGTCCCATCGCAGTCTCCCGGGGTCAGACACAGAGTGATTATTCCTCTACACTGTCCCAACCAGCACTCACGGGGTCAGACACAGAGTGATTATTCCTCTACACGGTCCCATCAAACACTCCCGGGTCAGACACAGAGTGATTATTCCTCTACACGGTCCCATCACACACGCCCGGGGTCAGACACAAAGTGATTAATCCTCTACACCGTCACAACACACACTTCCGTGGTCAAACACAGAGTGATTATTCCTCTACACGGTCCCATCAAACACTCCCGCGGTCCGACTCAGAGAGATTATTCCTCTACACGGACCCACCAAACACTCCTGGTGTCAGACACAGAGTCATTTTTCCTCTACATGGTCACATCAAACTCTTCCGGGGTCAGACACAGAGTGATTATTCCTCTCCACGGTCCCATCAAACACTCCCGGGGTCAGACAAAGAGTGAATCTCCCTACACCCCGTCCCATCACACACTCCCGTGGTCAGACACAGTATGATTATTCCTCTCCACGGTCCCATCATCACTCCCGGGGTCAGACACACAGTGGTTATTCCTCTACACGGTCCCAACAAACACTCCCGGGGTCAGACACAGAGAGAATTTATATCTACGCTGTCCCATCACACACTCCCGGGGTCAGACACAGAGTGATTATTCCTCTACCCGGTCCCATCAAACACTCCCAGGGTCAGACACAGAGCGATTATTCCTCTACACGGTCCCAACAAACCCTCCCGGTGTCAGACACAGTGTGAATCTTCTTCCTCACCGTCCCATCACACTCTCCCGGGGTCAGACAAAGAGTGATTATTCCTCTACACTGTCCCAACAAACACTCCCGGGGTCAGACACGGAGTGAATCTCCCTCCACACCGTCCCATCACACGCTCCCGTGGTCCGACACAGAGTGATTATTCTTCTCCACGGTCCCATCAAACACTCCCGGGGTCAGTCACAGAGTGAATCTTCTTCCTCACCGTCCCATCACACTCTCCCGGGGTCAGACTCAGAGTGATTATTCCTCTACACGGTCCCATCACACACTCCCGTGGTCCGACACAGAGTGATTATTCTTCTCCACAGTCCAATCAAACACTCCGGGGTCAGTCACAGAGTGATTATTCCTCTACACTGTCCCAACAAACACTCCCGGGGTCAGACACAGAGTGATTATTCCTCTACACGGTCCCATTATACAATACCGGGGGTCAGACACAGAGTGATTATTCCTCTACACGGTCCCATCAAACACTCCCGGGGTCAGACACAGAGTGAATCTCCCTCCACACTGCCCCATCACACACTCCTGTGGTCCGACACAGAGGGATTATTCTTCTCCACGGTCCCATCAAACACTCCCGGGGTCAGACACAGATTGATTCTCCCTCCACACCGTCCCATCACACACTACCGTGGTCAGACTCAGAGTGATTATTCCTCTACACGGTCCCATCAAACACTCCCGGGGTCAGACAAAGAGTGAATCTCCCTAAACACCGTCCCATCACACACACCCGTGGTCAGACACAGTATGATTATTCCTCTCCACGGTCCCATCAAACACTCCCGGGGTCAGACACTGTCTGAATCTCCCTCCACACCGTCCCATCACACACTCCCGTGGTCAGACACAGAGTGATTATTCCTCTACACCGTCCCATCAAACACTCCCGGGGGTCAGACACAGAGCGATTATTCCTCTACACGGTCCCATCAAACACTCCCGGGGTCAGACACAGAGTGAATCTCCCTCCACACCGTCCCATCACACGCTCCCGTGGTCCGACACAGAGTGATTATTCTTCTCCACGGTCCCATCAAACACTCCCGGGGTCAGTCACAGAGTGAATCTTCTTCCTCACCGTCCCATCACACTCTCCCGGGGTCAGACTCAGAGTGATTATTCCTCTACACGGTCCCATCACACACTCCCGTGGTCCGTCACAGAGTGATTATTCTTCTACACGGTCCAATCAAACACTCCGGGGTCAGTCACAGAGTGATTATTCCTCTACACCGTCCCATCAAACACTCCCGGGGGTCAGACACAGAGCGATTATTCCTCTACACGGTCCCATCAAACACTCCCGGGGTCAGACACAGAGTGAATCTCCCTCCACACCGTCCCATCACACGCTCCCGTGGTCCGACACAGAGTGATTATTCTTCTCCACGGTCCCATCAAACACTCCCGGGGTCAGTCACAGAGTGAATCTTCTTCCTCACCGTCCCATCACACTCTCCCGGGGTCAGACTCAGAGTGATTATTCCTCTACACGGTCCCATCACACACTCCCGTGGACCGACACAGAGTGATTATTCTTCTCCACGGTCCAATCAAACACTCCGGGGTCAGTCACAGAGTGATTATTCCTCTACACGGTCCCATCACACACGCCCGGGGTCTGACACAGAATGATACTCCCTCCACACAGCCCATCACACACTCCCTGGGTCAGACACAGAGAGAATCTCCCTACACACCGTCCCAAAACACACTCCCGTGTCAGACACAGACAGATTATTCCTCTGCACGGTCCCATCAAACACTCCCTGGGTCAGACACAGAGAGAATTTATATCCACACCGTCCCATCATACACTCCCGGGGTCAGACACAGAGTGTGGTTATTCCTCTACACTGTACCATCAAACACTCCGTGGGTCAGACACACAGTGATTATTCCACTACACGGTCCCATCAAACACTCCCGGGGTCAGACACAGAGTGAATCTCCCTCCACGCCGTCCCATCACACACTCCTGGGTTCAGACACAGAGTGATTATTCCTCTACACGGTCCCATCAAACACTCCCGGGGTCAGACCCAGAGTGATTATTCCTCAACACGAGCCCATCAAACACTCCCGGGGTCAGACACAGAGTGAATTTATATCCACACCGACCCATCATACACTCTCTGGGTCAGACACAGAGCGATTATTCCTCTACACGGTAACATCAAACACTCCCGGGGTCAGACCCAGAGTGATTATTCCTCAACACGAGCCCATCAAACACTCCCGGGGTCAGACACAGAGTGAATTTATATCCACACCGTCCCATCGCACTCTCCCGGGGTCAGACACAGAGTGATTATTCCTCTACACTGTCCCAACCAACACTCCCGGGGTCAGACACAGAGTGATTATTCCTCTACACGGTACCATCAAACACTCCCGGGTCAGACACAGAGTGATTATTCCTCTACACGGTCCCATCAAACACTCCCGGGGTCAGACACAGAGAGATTATTTCTCTACACCGTCACATCACACACTCCCGTGGTCAAACACAGTGTGATTATTCCTCTACACGGTCCCATCAAACACTCCCGGGGTCTGACACAGAGTGATTATTCCTCTACACGGTACCATCACACTCTCCCGGTGTCAGACACAGTGTGAACCTCCTTCAACACCGTCCCATCACACTCTCCCCGGGGTCAGACACACAGTGGTTATTCCTCTACATGGTCCCAACAACCACTCCCGGGGTCAGACACAGAGAGAATTTATATCCACGCCGTCCCATCACACTCTCCCGGGGTCAGACACAGAGTGATTATTCCTCTACACGTTCCCATCAAACACTCCCAGGGTCAGACACAGAGTGATTAATCCTCTACACGGTCCCAACAAACCCTCCCGGTGTCAGACACAGTGTGAATCTTCTTCCTCACCGTCCCATCACACTCTCCCGGGGTGAGACAAACAGTGATTATTCTTCTACACTGTCCTAACAAACCCTCCCGGTGTCAGACACAGTGTGAATCTTCTTCCTCACCGTCCCATCACACTCTCCCGGGGTCAGACAAAGAGTGATTATTCTTCTACACTGTCCTAACAAACACTCCTGGGGTCAGACACAGAGTGATTATTCCTCTACACGGTCCCATCAAACAAAACCGGGGGTCAGGCACAGAGTGATTATTCCTCTACACGGTGCCATCAAACACTCCCGGGGTCAGACACAGAGTGAATCTCCCTCCACACTGTCCCATCACACACTCCCGTGGTCCGACACAGAGTGATTATTCTTCTCCACGGTCCCATCAAACACTCCCGGTGTCAGTCACAGAGTGAATCTTCTTCCTCACCGTCCCATCACACTCTCCCGGGGTCAGACACAGATTGAATCTCCCTCCACACCGTGCCATCACACACTCCCGTGGTCAGACTCAGAGTGAATATTCCTCTACACGGTCCCATCAAACACTCCCGGGGTCAGACAAAGAGTGAATCTCCCTAAACACCGTCCCATCACACACACCCGTGGTCAGACACAGTATGATTATTCCTCTCCACGGTCCTATCAAACACTCCCGGGGTCAGACACAGTCTGAATCTCCCTCCACACCGTCCCATCACACACTCCCGTGGTCAGAGACAGATTGATTATTCCTCTACACGGTCCCATCAAACACTCCCGGGGGTCAGACACAGAGCGATTATTCCTCTACACGTTAACATCAAACAGACCGTGGGTCAGACACACAGTGATTATTCCTCTACACGGTCCCATCAAACACTCCCTGGGTCAGACACAGCGTGAATCTCCTTCCACACCGTCCCATCGCACTCTCCCGGGGTCAGACACAGAGTAATTATTCCTCTACACTGTCCCAACCAACACTCCCGGGGTCAGACACAGAGTGATTATTCCTCTACACGGTCCCATCAAACACTCACGGGTCAGACACAGAGTGATTATTCCTCTACACGGTCCCATCGCAGTCTCCCGGGGTCAGACACAGAGTGATTATTCCTCTACACTGTCCCAACCAGCACTCACGGGGTCAGACACAGAGTGATTATTCCTCTACACGGTCCCATCAAACACTCCCGGGTCAGACCCAGAGTGATTATTCCTCAACACGAGCCCATCAAACACTCCCGGGGTCAGACACAGAGTGAATTTATATCCACACCGTCCCATCATACACTCTCGGGGTCAGACACAGAGCGATTATTCCTCTACACGGTAACATCAAACACTCCCGGGGTCAGAGCCAGAGTGATTATTCCTCAACACGAGCCCATCAAACACTCCCGGGGTCAGACACAGAGTGAATTTATATCCACACCGTCCCATCGCACTCTCCCGGGGTCAGACACAGAGTGATTATTCCTCTACACTGTCCCAACCAACACTCCCGGGGTCAGACACAGAGTGATTATTCCTCTACACGGTACCATCAAACACTCCCGGGTCAGACACAGAGTGATTATTCCTCTACACGGTCCCATCAAACACTCCCGGGGTCAGACACAGAGAGATTATTTCTCTACACCGTCACATCACACACTCCCGTGGTCAAACACAGTGTGATTATTCCTCTACACGGTCCCATCAAACACTCCCGGGGTCCGACACAGAGTGATTATTCCTCTACACGGACACATCAAGCACTGCTAGTGTCAGACACAGAGTCATTATTCCTCTACATGGTCACATCAAACTCTTCCGGGGTCAGACAAAGAGTGATTATTCCTCTACACGGTACCATCACACTCTCCCGGTGTCAGACACAGTGTGAACCTCCTTCAACACCGTCCCATCACACTCTCGCCGGGGTCAGACACACAGTGGTTATTCCTCTACATGGTCCCAACAACCACTCCCGGGGTCAGACACAGAGAGAATTTATATCCACGCCGTCCCATCACACTCTCCCGGGGTCAGGCACAGAGTGATTATTCCTCTACACGGTGCCATCAAACACTCCCGGGGTCAGACACAGAGTGAATCTCCCTCCACACTGTCCCATCACACACTCCCGTGGTCCGACACAGAGTGATTATTCTTCTCCACGGTCCCATCAAACACTCCCGGTGTCAGTCACAGAGTGAATCTTCTTCCTCACCGTCCCATCACACTCTCCCGGGGTCAGACACAGATTGAATCTCCCTCCACACCGTGCCATCACACACTCCCGTGGTCAGACTCAGAGTGAATATTCCTCTACACGGTCCCATCAAACACTCCCGGGGTCAGACAAAGAGTGAATCTCCCTAAACACCGTCCCATCACACACACCCGTGGTCAGACACAGTATGATTATTCCTCTCCACGGTCCTATCAAACACTCCCGGGGTCAGACACAGTCTGAATCTCCCTCCACACCGTCCCATCACACACTCCCGTGGTCAGAGACAGATTGATTATTCCTCTACACGGTCCCATCAAACACTCCCGGGGGTCAGACACAGAGCGATTATTCCTCTACACGTTAACATCAAACAGACCGTGGGTCAGACACACAGTGATTATTCCTCTACACGGTCCCATCAAACACTCCCTGGGTCAGACACAGCGTGAATCTCCTTCCACACCGTCCCATCGCACTCTCCCGGGGTCAGACACAGAGTAATTATTCCTCTACACTGTCCCAACCAACACTCCCGGGGTCAGACACAGAGTGATTATTCCTCTACACGGTCCCATCAAACACTCACGGGTCAGACACAGAGTGATTATTCCTCTACACGGTCCCATCGCAGTCTCCCGGGGTCAGACACAGAGTGATTATTCCTCTACACTGTCCCAACCAGCACTCACGGGGTCAGACACAGAGTGATTATTCCTCTACACGGTCCCATCACACTCTCCCGGGGTCAGACACAGAGTGATTATTCCTCTACACGGTCCCATCAAACACTCCCAGGGTCAGACACAGAGTGATTAATCCTCTACACGGTCCCAACAAACCCTCCCGGTGTCAGACACAGTGTGAATCTTCTTCCTCACCGTCCCATCACACTCTCCCGGGGTGAGACAAACAGTGATTATTCCTCTACACAGTCCCAACAAACACTCCCGGGGTCAGACACAGAGTGATTATTCCTCTACACGGTCCCATCAAACAATACCGGGGGTCAGACACAGATTGAATCTCCCTCCACACCGTCCCATCACACACTACCGTGGTCAGACTCAGAGTGATTATTCCTCTACACGGTCCCATCAAACACTCCCGGGGTCAGACAAAGAGTGAATCTCCCTAAGCACCGTCCCATCACACACACCCGTGGTCAGACACAGTATGATTATTCCTCTCCACGGTCCCATCAAACACTCCCGGGGTCAGACACTGTCTGAATCTCCCTCCACACCGTCCCATCACACACTCCCGTGGTCAGACACAGAGTGAACCTCCTTCAACACCGTCCCATCACACTCTCCCCGGGGTCAGACACACAGTGGTTATTCCTCTACATGGTCCCAACAACCACTCCCGGGGTCAGACACAGAGAGAATTTATATCCACGCCGTCCCATCACACTCTCCCGGGGTCAGACACAGAGTGATTATTCCTCTACACGTTCCCATCAAACACTCCCAGGGTCAGACACAGAGTGATTAATCCTCTACACGGTCCCAACAAACCCTCCCGGTGTCAGACACAGTGTGAATCTTCTTCCTCACCGTCCCATCACACTCTCCCGGGGTGAGACAAACAGTGATTATTCTTCTACACTGTCCTAACAAACCCGCCCGGTGTCAGACACAGTGTGAATCTTCTTCCTCACCGTCCCATCACACTCTCCCGGGGTCAGACAAAGAGTGATTATTCTTCTACACTGTCCTAACAAACACTCCTGGGGTCAGACACAGAGTGATTATTCCTCTACACGGTCCCATCAAACAAAACCGGGGGTCAGGCACAGAGTGATTATTCCTCTACACGGTGCCATCAAACACTCCCGGGGTCAGACACAGAGTGAATCTCCCTCCACACTGTCCCATCACACACTCCCGTGGTCCGACACAGAGTGATTATTCTTCTCCACGGTCCCATCAAACACTCCCGGTGTCAGTCACAGAGTGAATCTTCTTCCTCACCGTCCCATCACACTCTCCCGGGGTCAGACACAGATTGAATCTCCCTCCACACCGTGCCATCACACACTCCCGTGGTCAGACTCAGAGTGAATATTCCTCTACACGGTCCCATCAAACACTCCCGGGGTCAGACAAAGAGTGAATCTCCCTAAACACCGTCCCATCACACACACCCGTGGTCAGACACAGTATGATTATTCCTCTCCACGGTCCTATCAAACACTCCCGGGGTCAGACACAGTCTGAATCTCCCTCCACACCGTCCCATCACACACTCCCGTGGTCAGAGACAGATTGATTATTCCTCTACACGGTCCCATCAAACACTCCCGGGGGTCAGACACAGAGCGATTATTCCTCTACACGTTAACATCAAACAGACCGTGGGTCAGACACACAGTGATTATTCCTCTACACGGTCCCATCAAACACTCCCTGGGTCAGACACAGCGTGAATCTCCTTCCACACCGTCCCATCGCACTCTCCCGGGGTCAGACACAGAGTAATTATTCCTCTACACTGTCCCAACCAACACTCCCGGGGTCAGACACAGAGTGATTATTCCTCTACACGGTCCCATCAAACACTCACGGGTCAGACACAGAGTGATTATTCCTCTACACGGTCCCATCGCAGTCTCCCGGGGTCAGACACAGAGTGATTATTCCTCTACACTGTCCCAACCAGCACTCACGGGGTCAGACACAGAGTGATTATTCCTCTACACGGTCCCATCAAACACTCCCGGGTCAGACCCAGAGTGATTATTCCTCAACACGAGCCCATCAAACACTCCCGGGGTCAGACACAGAGTGAATTTATATCCACACCGTCCCATCATACACTCTCGGGGTCAGACACAGAGCGATTATTCCTCTACACGGTAACATCAAACACTCCCGGGGTCAGAGCCAGAGTGATTATTCCTCAACACGAGCCCATCAAACACTCCCGGGGTCAGACACAGAGTGAATTTATATCCACACCGTCCCATCGCACTCTCCCGGGGTCAGACACAGAGTGATTATTCCTCTACACTGTCCCAACCAACACTCCCGGGGTCAGACACAGAGTGATTATTCCTCTACACGGTACCATCAAACACTCCCGGGTCAGACACAGAGTGATTATTCCTCTACACGGTCCCATCAAACACTCCCGGGGTCAGACACAGAGAGATTATTTCTCTACACCGTCACATCACACACTCCCGTGGTCAAACACAGTGTGATTATTCCTCTACACGGTCCCATCAAACACTCCCGGGGTCCGACACAGAGTGATTATTCCTCTACACGGACACATCAAGCACTGCTAGTGTCAGACACAGAGTCATTATTCCTCTACATGGTCACATCAAACTCTTCCGGGGTCAGACAAAGAGTGATTATTCCTCTACACGGTACCATCACACTCTCCCGGTGTCAGACACAGTGTGAACCTCCTTCAACACCGTCCCATCACACTCTCGCCGGGGTCAGACACACAGTGGTTATTCCTCTACATGGTCCCAACAACCACTCCCGGGGTCAGACACAGAGAGAATTTATATCCACGCCGTCCCATCACACTCTCCCGGGGTCAGACACAGAGTGATTATTCCTCTACACGGTCCCATCAAACACTCCCAGGGTCAGACACAGAGTGATTAATCCTCTACACGGTCCCAACAAACCCTCCCGGTGTCAGACACAGTGTGAATCTTCTTCCTCACCGTCCCATCACACTCTCCCGGGGTGAGACAAACAGTGATTATTCCTCTACACAGTCCCAACAAACACTCCCGGGGTCAGACACAGAGTGATTATTCCTCTACACGGTCCCATCAAACAATACCGGGGGTCAGACACAGATTGAATCTCCCTCCACACCGTCCCATCACACACTACCGTGGTCAGACTCAGAGTGATTATTCCTCTACACGGTCCCATCAAACACTCCCGGGGTCAGACAAAGAGTGAATCTCCCTAAGCACCGTCCCATCACACACACCCGTGGTCAGACACAGTATGATTATTCCTCTCCACGGTCCCATCAAACACTCCCGGGGTCAGACACTGTCTGAATCTCCCTCCACACCGTCCCATCACACACTCCCGTGGTCAGACACAGAGTGATTATTCCTCTACACCGTCCCATCAAACACTCCCGGTGGTCAGACACAGAGCGATTATTCCTCTACACGGTCCCATCAAACACTCCCGGGGTCAGACACAGAGTGAATCTCCCTCCACACCGTCCCATCACACGCTCCCGTGGTCCGACACAGAGTGATTATTCTTCTCCACGGTCCCATCAAACACTCCCGGGGTCAGTCACAGAGTGAATCTTCTTCCTCACCGTCCCATCACACTCTCCCGGGGTCAGACTCATAGTGATTATTCCTCTACACGGTCCCATCACACACTCCCGTGGTCCGACACAGAGTGATTATTCTTCTCCACGGTCCAATCAAACACTCCGGGGTCAGTCACAGAGTGATTATTCCTCTACACGGTCCCATCACACACGCCCGGGGTCTGACACAGAATGATACTCCCTCCACACAGCCCATCACACACTCCCTGGGTCAGACACAGAGAGAATCTCCCTACACACCGTCCCAAAACACACTCCCGGGTCAGACACAGACAGATTATTCCTCTGCACGGTCCCATCAAACACTCCCTGGGTCAGACACAGAGAGAATTTATATCCACACCGTCCCATCATACACTCCCGGGGTCAGACACAGAGTGTGGTTATTCCTCTACACTGTACCATCAAACACTCCGTGGGTCAGACACACAGTGATTATTCCACTACACGGTCCCATCAAACACTCCCGGGGTCAGACACAGAGTGAATCTCCCTCCACGCCGTCCCATCACACACTCCTGGGTTCAGACACAGAGTGATTATTCCTCTACACGGTCCCATCAAACACTCCCGGGGTCAGACCCAGAGTGATTATTCCTCAACACGAGCCCATCAAACACTCCCGGGGTCAGACACAGAGTGAATTTATATCCACACCGTCCCATCGCACTCTCCCGGGGTCAGACACAGAGTGATTATTCCTCTACACTGTCCCAACCAACACTCCCGGGGTCAGACACAGAGTGATTATTCCTCTACACGGTACCATCAAACACTCCCTGGGTCAGACACAGCGTGAATCTCCTTCCACACCGTCCCATCGCACTCTCCCGGGGTCAGACACAGAGTAATTATTCCTCTACACTGTCCCAACCAACACTCCCGGGGTCAGACACAGAGTGATTATTCCTCTCCACGGTCCCATCAAACACTCACGGGTCAGACACAGAGTGATTATTCCTCTACACGGTCCCATCGCAGTCTCCCGGGGTCAGACACAGAGTGATTATTCCTCTACACTGTCCCAACCAGCACTCACGGGGTCAGACACAGAGTGATTATTCCTCTACACGGTCCCATCAAACACTCCCGGGTCAGACCCAGAGTGATTATTCCTCAATACGAGCCCATCAAACACTCCCGGGGTCAGACACAGAGTGAATTTATATCCACACCGTCCCATCATACACTCTCGGGTTCAGACACAGAGCGATTATTCCTCTACACGGTAACATCAAACACTCCCGGGGTCAGACCCAGAGTGATTATTCCTCAACACGAGCCCATCAAACACTCCCGGGGTCAGACACAGAGTGAATTTATATCCACACCGTCCCATCGCACTCTCCCGGGGTCAGACACAGAGTGATTATTCCTCTACACTGTCCCAACCAACACTCCCGGGGTCAGACACAGAGTGATTATTCCTCTACACGGTACCATCAAACACTCCCGGGTCAGACACAGAGTGATTATTCCTCTACACGGTCCCATCAAACACTCCCGGGGTCAGACACAGAGAGATTATTTCTCTACACCGTCACATCACACACTCCCGTGGTCAAACACAGTGTGATTATTCCTCTACACGGTCCCATCAAACACTCCCGGGGTCCGACACAGAGTGATTATTCCTCTACACGGACACATCAAGCACTGCTAGTGTCAGTCACAGAGTCATTATTCCTCTACATGGTCACATCAAACTCTTCCGGGGTCAGACAAAGAGTGATTATTCCTCTACACGGTACCATCACACTCTCCCGGTGTCGGACACAGTGTGAACCTCCTTCAACACCGTCCCATCACACTCTCCCCGGGGTCAGACACACAGTGGTTATTCCTCTACATGGTCCCAACAACCACTCCCGGGGTCAGACACAGAGAGAATTTATATCCACGCCGTCCCATCACACTCTCCCGGGGTCAGACACAGAGTGATTATTCCTCTACACGTTCCCATCAAACACTCCCAGGGTCAGACACAGAGTGATTAATCCTCTACAGGTCCCAACAAACCCTCCCGGTGTCAGACACAGTGTGAATCTTCTTCCTCACCGTCCCATCACACTCTCCCGGGGTGAGACAAACAGTGATTATTCCTCTACACAGTCCCAACAAACACTCCCGGGGTCAGACACAGAGTGATTATTCCTCTACACGGTCCCATCAAACAATACCGGGGGTCAGACACAGGGTGAATTTATATCCACGCCGTCCCATCACACACTCCCGGGGTCAGACAAAGAGTGATTATTCTTCTACACTGTCCTAACAAACACTCCTGGGGTCAGACACAGAGTGATTATTCCTCTACATGGTCCCAACAAACCCTCCCGGTGTCAGACACAGTGTGAATCTTCTTCCTCACCGTCCCATCACACTCTCCCGGGGTCAGACAAAGAGTGATTATTCTTCTACACTGTCCTAACAAACACTCCTGGGGTCAGACACAGAGTGATTATTCCTCTACACGGTCCCATCAAACAAAACCGGGGGTCAGGCACAGAGTGATTATTCCTCTACACGGTGCCATCAAACACTCCCGGGGTCAGACACAGAGTGAATCTCCCTCCACGCCGTCCCATCACACACTCCTGGGTTCAGACACAGAGTGATTATTCCTCTACACGGTCCCATCAAACACTCCCGGGGTCAGACCCAGAGTGATTATTCCTCAACACGAGCCCATCAAACACTCCCGGGGTCAGACACAGAGTGAATTTATATCCACACCGTCCCATCATACACTCTCGGGGTCAGACACAGAGCGATTATTCCTCTACACGGTAACATCAAACACTCCCGGGGTCAGACCCAGCGTGATTATTCCTCAACACGAGCCCATCAAACACTCCCGGGGTCAGACACAGAGTGAATTTATATCCACACCGTCCCATCGCACTCTCCCGGGGTCAGACACAGAGTGATTATTCCTCTACACTGTCCCAACCAACACTCCCGGGGTCAGACACAGAGTGATTATTACTCTACACGGTACCATCAAACACTCCCGGGTCAGACACAGAGTGATTATTCCTCTACACGGTCCCATCAAACACTCCCGGGGTCAGACACAGAGAGATTATTTCTCTACACCGTCACATCACACACTCCCGTGGTCAAACACAATGTGATAATTCCTCTACACGGTCCCATCAAACACTCCCGGGGTCCGACACAGAGTGATTATTCCTCTACACGGTACCATCACACTCTCCCGGTGTCAGACACAGTGTGAACCTCCTTCAACACCGTCCCATCACACTCTCCCCGGGGTCAGACACACAGTGGTTATTCCTCTACATGGTCCCAACAACCACTCCCGGGGTCAGACACAGAGAGAATTTATATCCACGCCGTCCCATCACACTCTCCCGGGGTCAGACACAGAGTGATTATTCCTCTACACGGTCCCATCAAACACTCCCAGGGTCAGACACAGAGTCATTAATCCTCTACACGGTCCCAACAAACCCTCCCGGTGTCAGACACAGTGTGAATCTTCTTCCTCACCGTCCCATCACACTCTCCCGGGGTGAGACAAACAGTGATTATTCCTCTACACAGTCCCAACAAACACTCCCGGGGTCAGACACAGAGTGATTATTCCTCTACACGGTCCCATCAAACAATACCGGGGGTCAGACACAGGGTGAATTTATATCCACGCCGTCCCATCACACACTCCCGGGGTCAGACACAGAGTGATTATTCCTCTACATGGTCCCAACAAACCCTCCCGGTGTCAGACACAGTGTGAATCTTCTTCCTCACCGTCCCATCACACTCTCCAGGGGTCAGACAAAGAGTGATTATTCTTCTACACTGTCCTAACAAACACTCCTGGGGTCAGACAGAGAGTGATTATTCCTCTACACGGTCCCATCAAACAAAACCGGGGGTCAGGCACAGAGTGATTATTCCTCTACACGGTGCCATCAAACACTCCCGGGGTCAGACACAGAGTGAATCTCCCTCCACACTGTCACATCACACACTCCCGTGGTCCGACACAGAGTGATTATTCTTCTCCACGGTCCCATCAAACACTCCCGGTGTCAGTCACAGAGTGAATCTTCTTCCTCACCGTCCCATCACACTCTCCCGGGGTCAGACACAGATTGAATCTCCCTCCACACCGTCCCATCACACACTCCCGTGGTCAGACTCAGAGTGAATATTCCTCTACACGGTCCCATCAAACATCCCGGGGTCAGACAAAGAGTGAATCTCCCTAAACACCGTCCCATCACACACACCCGTGGTCAGACACAGTATGATTATTCCTCTCCACGGTCCTATCAAACACTCCCGGGGTCAGACACAGTCTGAATCTCCCTCCACACCGTCCCATCACACACTCCCGTGGTCAGAGACAGATTGATTATTCCTCTACACGGTCCCATCAAACACTCCCGGGGGTCAGACACAGAGCGAATATTCCTCTACACGTTAACATCAAACAGACCGTGGGTCAGACACACAGTGATTATTCCTCTACACGGTCCCATCAAACACTCCCTGGGTCAGAAACAGCGTGAATCTCCTTCCACACCGTCCCATCGCACTCTCCCGGGGTCAGACACACAGTAATTATTCCTCTACACTGTCCCAACCAACACTCCCGGGGTCAGACACAGAGTGATTATTCCTCTACACGGTCCCATCAAACACTCACGGGTCAGACACAGAGTGATTATTCCTCCACACGGTCCCATCGCAGTCTCCCGGGGTCAGACACAGAGTGATTATTCCTCTACACTGTCCCAACCAGCACTCACGGGGTCAGACACAGAGTGATTATTCCTCTACACGGTCCCTTCAAACACTCCCGGGTCAGACCCAGAGTGAATTTATATCCACACCGTCCCATCATACACTCTCGGGGTCAGACACAGAGCGATTATTCCTCTACACGGTAACATCAAACACTCCCGGGGTCAGACCCAGAGTGATTATTCCTCAACACGAGCCCATCAAACACTCCCGGGGTCAGACACAGAGTGAATTTATATCCACACCGTCCCATCGCACTCTCCCGGGGTCAGACACAGAGTGATTATTCCTCTACACTGTCCCAACCAACACTCCCGGGGTCAGACACAGAGTGATTATTCCTCTACACGGTACCATCAAACACTCCCGGGTCAGACACAGAGTGATTATTCCTCTACACGGTCCCATCAAACACTCCCGGGGTCAGACACAGAGAGATTATTTCTCTACACCGTCACATCACACACTCCCGTGGTCAAACACAGTGTGATTATTCCTCTACACGGTCCCATCAAACACTCCCGGGGTCCGACACAGAGTGATTATTCCTCTACACGGACACATCAAGCACTGCTAGTGTCAGACACAGATTCATTATTCCCCTACATGGTCACATCAAACTCTTCCGGGGTCAGACAAAGAGTGATTATTCCTCTACACGGTACCATCACACTCTCCCGGTGTCAGACACAGTGTGAACCTCCTTCAACACCGTCCCATCACACTCTCCCCGGGGTCAGACACACAGTGGTTATTCCTCTACATGGTCCCAACAACCACTCCCGGGGTCAGACACAGAGAGAATTTATATCCACGCCGTCCCATCACACTCTCCCGGGGTCAGACACAGAGTGATTATTCCTCTACACGGTCCCATCAAACACTCCCGGGGTCAGACCCAGAGTGATTATTCTTCAACACGAGCCCATCAAACACTCCCGGGGTCAGACACAGAGTGAATTTATATCCACACCGTCCCATCATACACTCTCGGGGTCAGACACAGAGCGATTATTCCTCTACACGGTAACATCAAACACTCCCGGGGTCAGACCCAGAGTGATTATTCCTCAACACGAGCCCATCAAACACTCCCGGGGTCAGACACAGAGTGAATTTATATTCACACCGTCCCATCGCACTCTCCCGGGGTCAGACACAGAGTGATTATTCCTCTACACTGTCCCAACCAACACTCCCGGGGTCAGACACAGAGTGATTATTACTCTACACGGTACCATCAAACACTCCCGGGTCAGACACAGAGTGATTATTCCTCTACACGGTCCCATCAAACACTCCCGGTGTCAGACACAGAGAGATTATTTCTCTACACCGTCACATCACACACTCCCGTGGTCAAACACAGTGTGATTAATCCTCTACACGGTCCCATCAAACACTCCCGGGGTCCGACACAGAGTGATTATTCCTCTACACGGTACCATCACACTCTCCCGGTGTCAGACACAGTGTGAACCTCCTTCAACACCGTCCCATCACACTCACCCCGGGGTCAGACACACAGTGGTTATTCCTCTACATGGTCCCAACAACCACTCCCGGGGTCAGACACAGAAAGAATTTATATCCACGCCGTCCCATCACACTCTCCCGGGGTCAGACACAGAGTGATTATTCCTCTACACGGTCCCATCAAACACTCCCAGGGTCAGACACAGAGTGATTAATCCTCTACACGGTCCCAACAAACCCTCCCGGTGTCAGACACAGTGTGAATCTTCTTCCTCACCGTCCCATCACACTCTCCCGGGGTGAGACAAACAGTGATTATTCCTCTACACAGTCCCAACAAACACTCCCGGGGTCAGACACAGAGTGATTATTCCTCTACACGGTCCCATCAAACAATACCGGGGGTCAGACACAGGGTGAATTTATATCCACGCCGTCCCATCACACACTCCCTGGGTCAGACACAGAGTGATTATTCCTCTACATGGTCCCAACAAACCCTCCCGGTGTCAGACACAGTGTGAATCTTCTTCCTCACCGTCCCATCACACTCTCCCGGGGTCAGACAAAGAGTGATTATTCTTCTACACTGTCCTAACAAACACTCCTGGGGTCAGACACAGAGTGATTATTCCTCTACACGGTCCCATCAAACAAAACCGGGGGTCAGGCACAGAGTGATTATTCCTCTACACGGTGCCATCAAACACTCCCGGGGTCAGACACAGAGTGAATCTCCCTCCACACTGTCCCATCACACACTCCCGTGGTCCGACACAGAGTGATTATTCTTCTCCACGGTCCCATCAAACACTCCCGCTGTCAGTCACAGAGTGAATCTTCTTCCTCACGGTCCCATCACACTCTCCCGGGGTCAGACACAGATTGAATCTCCCTCCACACCGTCCCATCACACACTCCCGTGGTCAGACTCAGAGTGAATATTCCTCTACACGGTCCCATCAAACACTCCCGGGGTCAGACAAAGAGTGAATCTCCCTAAACACCGTCCCATCACACACACCCGTGGTCAGACACAGTATGATTATTCCTCTCCACGGTCCTATCAAACACTCCCGGGGTCAGACACAGTCTGAATCTCCCTCCACACCGTCCCATCACACACTCCCGTGGTCAGAGACAGATTGATTATTCCTCTACACGGTCCCATCAAACACTCCCGGGGGTCAGACACAGAGCGATTATTCCTCTACACGTTAACATCAAACAGACCGTGGGCCAGACACACAGTGATTATTCCTCTACACGGTCCCATCAAACACTCCCTGGGTCAGACACAGCGTGAATCTCCTTCCACACCGTCCCATCGCACTCTCCCGGGGTCAGACACAGAGTAATTATTCCTCTACACTGTCCCAACCAACACTCCCGGGGTCAGACACAGAGTGATTATTCCTCTACACGGTCCCATCAAACACTCACGGGTCAGACACAGAGTGATTATTCCTCTACACGGTCCCATCGCAGTCTCCCGGCGTCAGACACAGAGTGATTATTCCTCTACACTGTCCCAACCAGCACTCACGGGGTCAGACACAGAGTGATTATTCCTCTACACGGTCCCATCAAACACTCCCGGGTCGGACACAGAGTGATTATTCCTCTACACGGTCCTATCAAACACTCCCGGGGTCAGACACGGAGTGATTATTTCTCTACACGGTCCCATCACACACGCCCGGGGTCAGACACAGAGTGATTAATCCTCTACACCGTCACAACACACACTTCCGTCGTAAAACACAGAGTGATTATTCCTCTACACGGTCCCATCAAACAGTCCCGCGGTCCGACACAGAGAGATTATTCCTCTACACGGTCCCACCAAACACTCCTGGTGTCAGACACAGAGTCATTTTTCCTCTACATGGTCACATCAAACTCTTCCGGGGTCAGACACAGAGTGATTATTCCTCTCCACGGTCCCATCAAACACTCCCGGGGTCAGGCAAAGAGTGAATCTCCCTACACCCCGTCCCATCACACAATCCCGTGGTCAGACACAGTATGATTATTCCTCTCCACGGTCCCATCAAACACTCCCGGGGTCAGACACACAGTGGTTATTCCTCTACACGGTCCCAACAAACACTCCCGGGGTCAGACACAGAGAGAATTTATATCCACGCTGTCCCATCACACACTCCCGGGGTCAGACACAGAGTGATTATTCCTCTACCCGGTCCCATCAAACACTCCCAGGGTCAGACACAGAGTGATTATTCCTCTACACGGTCCCAACAAACCCTCCCGTTGTCAGACACAGTGTGAATCTTCTTCCTCACCGTCCCATCACACTCTCCCGGGGTCAGACAAAGAGTGATTATTCCTCTACACTGTCCCAACAAACACTCCCGGGGTAAGACACAGAGTGATTATTCCTCTACACGGTCCCATTATACAATACCGGGGGTCAGACACAGAGTGATTATTCCTCTACACGGTCCCATCAAACACTCCCGGGGTCAGACACAGAGTGAATCTCCCTCCACACTGCCCCATCACACACTCCTGTGGTCTGACACAGAGGGATTATTCTTCTCCACGGTCCCATCAAACACTCCCGGGGTCAGACACAGATTGAATCTCCCTCCACACCGTCCCATCACACACTACCGTGGTCAGACTCAGAGTGATTATTCCTCTACACGGTCCCATCAAACACTCCCGGGGTCAGACAAAGAGTGAATCTCCCTAAACACCGTCCCATCACACACACCCGTGGTCAGACACAGTATGATTATTCCTCTCCACGGTCACATCAAACACTCCCGGGGTCAGACACTGTCTGAATCTCCCTCCACACCCTCCCATCACACACTCCCGTGGTCAGACACAGAGTGATTATTCCTCTACACCGTCCCATCAAACACTCCCGGGGGTCAGACACAGAGCGATTATTCCTCTACACGGTCCCATCAAACACTCCCGGGGTCACACACTGTCTGAATCTCCCTCCACACCGTCTCATCACACACTCCCGTGGTCAGACACAGAGTGATTATTCCTCTACACCGTCCCATCAATCACTCCCGGGGGTCAGACACAGAGCGATTATTCCTCTACACGGTCCCATCAAACACTCCCGGGGTCTGACACAGAGTGAATCTCCCTCCACACCGTCCCATCACACACTCCCGTGGTCCGACACAGAGTGATTATTCTTCTCCACGGTCCCATCAAACACTCCCGGGGTCAGTCACAGAGTGATTATTCCTCTACACGGTCCCATCAAACACTCCCGGGTCAGACACAGAGTGATTATTCCTCTACACGGTCCCATCAAACACTCCCGGGGTCAGACACGGAGTGATTATTTCTCTACACGGTCCCATCACACACGCCCGGGGTCAGACACAGAGTGATTATTCCTCTACACTGTCCCAACCAGCACTCACGGGGTCAGACACAGAGTGATTATTCCTCTACACGGTCCCATCAAACACTCCCGGGTCAGACACAGAGTGATTATTCCTCTACACGGTCCCATCAAACACTCCCGGGGTCAGACACGGAGTGATTATTTCTCTACACGGTCCCATCACACACGCCCGGGGTCAGACACAGAGTGATTATTCCTCTACACTGTCCCAACCAGCACTCACGGGGTCAGACACAGAGTGATTATTCCTCTACACGGTCCCATCAAACACTCCCGGGTCAGACACAGAGTGATTATTCCTCTACACGGTCCCATCACACACTCCCGTGGTCAGACACAGTATGATTATTCCTCTCCACGGTCCCATCAAACACTCCCGGGGTCAGACACACAGTGGTTATTCCTCTACACGGTCCCAACAAACACTCCCGGGGTCAGACACAGAGAGAATTTATATCCACGCTGTCCCATCACACACTCCCGTTGTCAGACACAGTGTGAATCTTCTTCCTCACCGTCCCATCACACTCTCCCGGGGTCAGACAAAGAGTGATTATTCCTCTACACTGTCCCAACAAACACTCCCGGGGTAAGACACAGAGTGATTATTCCTCTACACGGTCCCATTATACAATACCGGGGGTCAGACACAGAGTGATTATTCCTCTACACGGTCCCATCAAACACTCCCGGGGTCAGACACAGAGTGAATCTCCCTCCACACTGCCCCATCACACACTCCTGTGGTCCGACACAGAGGGATTATTCTTCCCCACGGTCCCATCAAACACTCCCGGGGTCAGACACAGATTGAATCTCCCTCCACACCGTCCCATCACACACTACCGTGGTCAGACTCAGAGTGATTATTCCTCTACACGGTCCCATCAAACACTCCCGGGGTCAGACAAAGAGTGAATCTCCCTAAACACCGTCCCATCACACACACCCGTGGTCAGACACAGTATGATTATTCCTCTCCACGGTCCCATCAAACACTCCCGGGGTCAGACACTGTCTGAATCTCCCTCCACACCCTCCCATCACACACTCCCGTGGTCAGACACAGAGTGATTATTCCTCTACACCGTCCCATCAAACACTCCCGGGGGTCAGACACAGAGCGATTATTCCTCTACACGGTCCCATCAAACACTCCCGGGGTCAGACACTGTCTGAATCTCCCTCCACACCGTCTCATCACACACTCCCGTGGTCAGACACAGAGTGATTATTCCTCTACACCGTCCCATCAAACACTCCCGGGGGTCAGACACAGAGCGATTATTCCTCTACACGGTCCCATCAAACACTCCCGGGGTCTGACACAGAGTGAATCTCCCTCCACACCGTCCCATCACACACTCCCGTGGTCCGACACAGAGTGATTATTCTTCTCCACGGTCCCATCAAACACTCCCGGGGTCAGTCACAGAGTGAATCTTCTTCCTCACCGTCCCATCACACTCTCCCGGGGACAGACACAGAGTGATTATTCCTCTACACGGTCCCATCACACACTCCCGTGGTCCGACACAGAGTGATTATTCTTCTCCACGGTCCAATCAAACACTCCCGGGGTCAGTCACAGAGTGATTATTCCTCTACACGGTCCCATTACACACGCCCGGGGTCTGACACAGAATGATACTCCCTCCACACAGCCCAGCACACACTCCCTGGGTCAGACACAGAGAGAATCTCCCTACACACCGTCCGAAAACACACTCCCGGGTCAGACACAGACAGATTATTCCTCTGCACGGTCCCATCAAACACTCCCTGGGTCAGACACAGAGAGAATTTATATCCACACCGTCCCATCATACACTCCCGGGGTCAGACACAGAGTGTGGTTATTCCTCTACACTGTACCATCAAACACTCCGTGGGTCAGACACACAGTGATTATTCCACTACACGGTCCCATCAAACACTCCCGGGGTCAGACACAGAGTGAATCTCCCTCCACGCCGTCCCATCACACACTCCTGGGGTCAGACACAGAGTGATTATTCTTCTACACGGTAACATCAAACACACCGTTGGTCAGACACACAGTGATTATTCCTCTACACGGTCCCATCAAACACTCCCGGTGTCAGACACAGTGTGAATCTTCTTCCTCACCGTCCCATCACACTCTCCCGGGGTCAGAGAAAGAGTGATTATTCCTCTACACTGTCCCAACAAACACTCCAGGGGACAGACACAGAGTGATTATTCCTCTACACGGTCCCATCAAACTATACCGGGGGTCAGACACAGAGTGATTATTCTCTACACGGTCCCATCAAACACTCCCGGGGTCAGACACAGAGTGATTCTCCCTCCACACTGTCCCATCACACACTCCCGTGGCCCGACACAGAGTGATTATTCTTCTCCACGGTCCGATCAAACACTTCCGGGGTCAGACACAGAGTGATTATTCCTCTACACAGCACATCACACACTCCCTGGGTCAGACAAAGAGAGGATCTCCCTCCACACCGTCCCAAAACACACTCCCGAGTCAGACACAGACTGATTATTCCTATGCACGGTCCCATCAAACACTCCCGGGGTCTGACACAGAGAGAATTTATATCCACAACGTCCCATCATACACTCCCGGGGTCAGACACAGAGTGATTATTCCTCTACACAGTACCATCAAACACTCCGTGGGTCAGACACACAGTGATTATTCCTCTACACGGTCCCATCAAACACTCCCGGAGTCAGACACAGTGTGATTATTCCTCTACACGATCCCATCAAACACTCCAGGGGTCAGACACAGAGTGATTGTTCCTCTACACGGTCCCATCAAACACTCCCGGGGTCAGACACAGAGTGATTTTTCCTCGACCCGGTCCCATCAAACACTCCCGGGGTTAGACACAGAGTGATTATTCCTCTACACGGTCCCATCACACACGCCCGGGGTCTGACACAGAATGATACTCCCGCCACACTGTCCCATCACACGCTCCCGGTGTCAAACACAGAGTGAATCTTCCTCTTCTCAGCCCATCACACACACCCTGGGTCAGAGACAGAGTGAATCTCCGTCCACACCGTCCCAACACACACTCACGGGTCAGACACAGAGTGATTATTCCTCTGCACGGTCCCATCAAACACTCCCGGGGTCAGACACAGAGTGAATTTATATCCACACCGTCCCATCCTACACTCCCGGGGTCAGACCCAGAGTGATTATTCCTCTACACTGTACCAACAAACACTCCGTGGGTCAGACACTGTATAATTAGTCCTCTCCACGGTCACATCAAACACTCCCGGGGTCAGACACAGAGTGAATCTCCCTCCGCGCCGTCCCATCACACACTCCCGTGGTCAGAGACAGAGTAATTACTCCTCTACACGGTCCTATCAAACTCTCCCGGGGGTCAGACACAGAGCGATTATTCCTCTACACGGTAACATCAAACACACCGTGGGTCAGACACACAGTGATTATTCCTCTACACGGTCCCATCAAACACTCCCGGGGTCAGACACAGAGTGAATCTCCCTCCACGCCGTCCCATCACACACTCCCGGGGTCAGACACAGTGTGATTATTCCTCTACACGGTCCCATCAAACACTCCCGGGGTCAGCCGCAGCGTGATTATTCCTCTACACGGTCCAATCAAACACTCCCGGGGTCCGTCACAGAGTGATTATTCCTCTACACGGACCCATCAAACACTCCTGGGGTCCGACACAGAGTGATTATTCCTCTACACGGACACATCAAGCACTGCTAGTATCAGACACAGAGTCATTATTCCTCTACATGGTCACATCAAACTCTTCCGGGGTCAGACAAAGAGTGATTATTCCTCTACACGGTACCATCACACTCTCCCGGTGTCAGACACAGTGTGAACCTCCTTCAACACCGTCCCATCACACTCTCCCCGGGGTCAGACACACAGTGGTTATTCCTCTACATGGTCCCAACAACCACTCCCGGGGTCAGACACAGAGAGAATTTATATCCACGCCGTCCCATCACACTCTCCCGGGGTCAGACACAGAGTGATTATTCCTCTACACGGTCCCATCAAACACTCCCAGGGTCAGACACAGAGTGATTAATCCTCTACACGGTCCCAACAAACCCTCCCGGTGTCAGACACAGTGTGAATCTTCTTCCTCACCGTCCCATCACACTCTCCCGGGGTGAGACAAACAGTGATTATTCCTCTACACAGTCCCAACAAACACTCCCGGGGTCAGACACAGAGTGATTATTCCTCTACACGGTCCCATCAAACAATACCGGGGGTCAGACACAGGGTGAATTTATATCCACGCCGTCCCATCACACACTCCCGGGGTCAGACACAGAGTGATTATTCCTCTACATGGTCCCAACAAACCCTCCCGGTGTCAGACACAGTGTGAATCTTCTTCCTCACGGTCCCATCACACTCTCCCGGGGTCAGACACAGATTGAATCTCCCTCCACACCGTCCCATCACACACTCCCGTGGTCAGACTCAGAGTGAATATTCCTCTACACGGTCCCATCAAACACTCCCGGGGTCAGACAAAGAGTGAATCTCCCTAAACACCGTCCCATCACACACACCCGTGGTCAGACACAGTATGATTATTCCTCTCCACGGTCCTATCAAACACTCCCGTTGTCAGACACAGTCTGAATCTCCCTCCACACCGTCCCATCACACACTCCCGTGGTCAGAGACAGATTGATTATTCCTCTACACGGTCCCATCAAACACTCCCGGGGGTCAGACACAGAGCGATTATTCCTCTACACGTTAACATCAAACAGACCGTGGGTCAGACACACAGTGATTATTCCTCTACACGGTCCCATCAAACACTCCCTGGGTCAGACACAGCGTGAATCTCCTTCCACACCGTCCCATCGCACTCTCCCGGGGTCAGACACAGAGTAATTATTCCTCTACACTGTCCCAACCAACACTCCCGGGGTCAGACACAGAGTGATTATTCCTCTACACGGTCCCATCAAACACTCACGGGTCAGACACAGAGTGATTATTCCTCTACAAGGTCCCATCGCAGTCTCCCGGGGTCAGACACAGAGTGATTATTCCTCTACACTGTCCCAACCAGCACTCACGGGGTCAGACACAGAGTGATTATTCCTCTACACGGTCCCATCAAACACTCCCGGGTCAGACACAGAGTGATTATTCCTCTACACGTTCCCATCAAACACTCCCGGGGTCAGACACGGAGTGATTATTTCTCTACACGGTCCCATCACACACGCCCGGGGTCAGACACAGAGTGATTAATCCTCTACACCGTCACAACACACACTTCCGTGGTAAAACACAGAGTGATTATTCCTCTACACGGTCCCATCAAACACTCCCGCGGTCCGACAAAGAGAGATTATTCCTCTACACGGACCCACCAAACACTCCTGGTGTCAGACACAGCGTCATTTTTCCTCTACATGGTCACATCAAACTCTTCCGGGGTCAGACACAGAGTGATTATTCCTCTCCACGGTCCCATCAAACACTCCCGGGGTCAGACAAAGAGTGAATCTCCCTACACCCCGTCCCATCACACACTCCCGTGGTCAGACACAGTATGATTATTCCTCTCCACGGTCCCATCAAACACTCCCGGGGTCAGACACACAGTGGTTATTCCTCTACACGGTCCCAACAAACACTCTGGGGGTCAGACACAGAGAGAATTTATATCCACGCTGTCCCATCACACACTCCCGGGGTCAGACACAGAGTGATTATTCCTCTACCCGGTCCCATCAAACACTCCCAGGGTCAGACACAGAGTGATTATTCCTCTACACGTCCCAACAAACCCTCCCGTTGTCAGACACAGTGTGAATCTTCTTCCTCACCGTCCCATCACACTCTCCCGGGGTCAGACAAAGAGTGATTATTCCTCTACACTGTCCCAACAAACACTCCCGGGGTAAGACACAGAGTGATTATTCCTCTACACGGTCCCATTATACAATACCGGGGGTCAGACACAGAGTGATTATTCCTCTACACGGTCCCATCAAACACTCCCGGGGTCAGACACAGAGTGAATCTCCCTCCACACTGCCCCATCACACACTCCTGTGGTCCGACACAGAGGGATTATTCTTCTCCACGGTCCCATCAAACACTCCCGGGGTCAGACACAGATTGAATCTCCCTCCACACCGTCCCATCACACACTACCGTGGTCAGACTCAGAGTGATTATTCCTCTACACGGTCCCATCAAACACTCCCCGGGTCAGACAAAGAGTGAATCTCCCTAAACACCGTCCCATCACACACACCCGTGGTCAGACACAGTATGATTATTCCTCTCCACGGTCCCATCAAACACTCCCGGGGTCAGACACTGTCTGAATCTCCCTCCACACCCTCCCATCACACACTCCCGTGGTCAGACACAGAGTGATTATTCCTCTACACCGTCCCATCAAACACTCCCGGGGGTCAGACACAGAGCGATTATTCCTCTACACGGTCCCATCAAACACTCCCGGGGTCAGACACTGTCTGAATCTCCCTCCACACCGTCTCATCACACACTCCCGTGGTCAGACACAGAGTGATTATTCCTCTACACCGTCCCATCAAACACTCCCGGGGGTCAGACACAGAGCGATTATTCCTCTACACGGTCCCATCAAACACTCCCGGGGTCAGACACAGAGTGAATCTCCCTCCACACCGTCCCATCACACACTCCCGTGGTCCGACACAGAGTGATTATTCTTCTCCACGGTCCCATCAAACACTCCCGGGGTCAGTCACAGAGTGAATCTTCTTCCTCACCGTCCCATCACACTCTCCCGGGGACAGACACAGAGTGATTATTCCTCTACACGGTCCCATCACACACTCCCGTGGTCCGACACAGAGTGATTATTCTTCTCCACGGTCCAATCAAACACTCCCGGGGTCAGTCACAGAGTGATTATTCCTCTACACGGTCCCATTACACACGCCCGGGGTCTGACACAGAATGATACTCCCTCCACACAGCCCAGCACACACTCCCTGGGTCAGACACAGAGAGAATCTCCCTACACACCGTCCCAAAACACACTCCCGGGTCAGACACAGACAGATTATTCCTCTGCACGGTCCCATCAAACACTCCCTGGGTCAGACACAGAGAGAATTTATATCCACACCGTCCCATCATACACTCCCGGGGTCAGACACAGAGTGTGGTTATTCCTCTACACTGTACCATCAAACACTCCGTGGGTCAGACACACAGTGATTATTCCACTACACGGTCCCATCAAACACTCCCGGGGTCAGACACAGAGTGAATCTCCCTCCACGCCGTCCCATCACACACTCCTGGGGTCAGACACAGAGTGATTATTCCTCTACACGGTCCCATCAAACACTCCCGGGGGTCAGACACAGAGCGATTATTCCTCTACACGGTCCCATCAAACACTCCCGGGGTCTGACACAGAGTGAATCTCCCTCCACACAGTCCCATCACACACTCCCGTGGTCCGACACAGAGTGATTATTCTTCTCCACGGTCCCATCAAACACTCCCGGGGTCAGTCACAGAGTGATTATTCCTCTACACGGTCCCATAAAACACTCCCGGGTCAGACACAGAGTGATTATTCCTCTACACGGTCCCATCAAACACTCCCGGGGTCAGACACGGAGTGATTATTTCTCAACACGGTCCCATCACACACGCCCGGGGTCAGACACAGAGTGATTATTCCTCTACACTGTCCCAACCAGCACTCACGGGGTCAGACACAGAGTGATTATTCCTCTACACGGTCCCATCAAACACTCCCGGGTCAGACACAGAGTGATTATTCCTCTACACGGTCCCATCAAACACTCCCGGGGTCAGACACGGAGTGATTATTTCTCTACACGGTCCCATCACACACGCCCGGGGTCAGACACAGAGTGATTAATCCTCTACACCGTCACAACACACACTTCCGTCGTAAAACACAGAGTGATTATTCCTCTACACGGTCCCATCAAACAGTCCCGCGGTCCGACACAGAGAGATTATTCCTCTACACGGACCCACCAAACACTCCTGGTGTCAGACACAGAGTCATTTTTCCTCTACATGGTCACATCAAACTCTTCCGGGGTCAGACACAGAGTGATTATTCCTCTCCACGGTCCCATCAAACACTCCCGGGGTCAGACAAAGTGTGAATCTCCCTACACCCCGTCCCATCACACACTCCCGTGGTCAGACACAGTATGATTATTCCTCTCCACGGTCCCATCAAACACTCCCGGGGTCAGACACACAGTGATTTTTCCTCTGCACGGTCCCATCAAACACTCCCGGGGTCAGACACAGAGTGAATTTATATCCACACCGTCCAATCATAATCTCTCGGGGTCAGACACAGAGTGAATCTCCCTCCACACCGTCCCATCACACACTCCAGTGGTTAGACACAGTATGATTATTCCTCTCCGCGGTCTCATCAAACACTCCCGGGTTCAGACTCAGAGTGAATCTCCCTCCACACTGTCCCATCACACACTCCCGTGGTCCGACACAGAGTGATTATTCTTCTCCACGGTCCCATCAAACACTCCCGCTGTCAGTCACAGAGTGAATCTTCTTCCTCACGGTCCCATCACACTCTCCCGGGGTCAGACACAGATTGAATCTCCCTCCACACCGTCCCATCACACACTCCCGTGGTCAGACTCAGAGTGAATATTCCTCTACACGGTCCCATCAAACACTCCCGGGGTCAGACAAAGAGTGAATCTCCCTAAACACCGTCCCATCACACACACCCGTGGTCAGACACAGTATGATTATTCCTCTCCACGGTCCTATCAAACACTCCCGTTGTCAGACACAGTCTGAATCTCCCTCCACACCGTCCCATCACACACTCCCGTGGTCAGAGACAGATTGATTATTCCTCTACACGGTCCCATCAAACACTCCCGGGGGTCAGACACAGAGCGATTATTCCTCTACACGTTAACATCAAACAGACCGTGGGTCAGACACACAGTGATTATTCCTCTACACGGTCCCATCAAACACTCCCTGGGTCAGACACAGCGTGAATCTCCTTCCACACCGTCCCATCGCACTCTCCCGGGGTCAGACACAGAGTAATTATTCCTCTACACTGTCCCAACCAACACTCCCGGGGTCAGACACAGAGTGATTATTCCTCTACACGGTCCCATCAAACACACACGGGTCAGACACAGAGTGATTATTCCTCTACAAGGTCCCATCGCAGTCTCCCGGGGTCAGACACAGAGTGATTATTCCTCTACACTGTCCCAACCAGCACTCACGGGGTCAGACACAGAGTGATTATTCCTCTACACGGTCCCATCAAACACTCCCGGGTCAGACACAGAGTGATTATTCCTCTACACGGTCCCATCAAACACTCCCGGGGTCAGACACGGAGTGATTATTTCTCTACACGGTCCCATCACACACGCCCGGGGTCAGACACAGAGTGATTAATCCTCTACACCGTCACAACACACACTTCCGTGGTAAAACACAGAGTGATTATTCCTCTACACGGTCCCATCAAACACTCCCGCGGTCCGACACAGAGAGATTATTCCTCTACACGGACCCACCAAACACTCCTGGTGTCAGACACAGCGTCATTTTTCCTCTACATGGTCACATCAAACTCTTCCGGGGTCAGACACAGAGTGATTATTCCTCTCCACGGTCCCATCAAACACTCCCGGGGTCAGACAAAGAGTGAATCTCCCTACACCCCGTCCCATCACACACTCCCGTGGTCAGACACAGTATGATTATTCCTCTCCACGGTCCCATCACACACTCCCGGGGTCAGACACAGAGTGATTATTCCTCTACCCGGTCCCATCAAACACTCCCAGGGTCAGACACAGAGTGATTATTCCTCTACACGTCCCAACAAACCCTCCCGTTGTCAGACACAGTGTGAATCTTCTTCCTCACCGTCCCATCACACTCTCCCGGGGTCAGACAAAGAGTGATTATTCCTCTACACTGTCCCAACAAACACTCCCGGGGTAAGACACAGAGTGATTATTCCTCTACACGGTCCCATTATACAATACCGGGGGTCAGACACAGAGTGATTATTCCTCTACACGGTCCCATCAAACACTCCCGGGGTCAGACACAGAGTGAATCTCCCTCCACACTGCCCCATCACACACTCCTGTGGTCCGACACAGAGGGATTATTCTTCTCCACGGTCCCATCAAACACTCCCGGGGTCAGACACAGATTGAATCTCCCTCCACACCGTCCCATCACACACAACCGTGGTCAGACTCAGAGTGATTATTCCTCTACACGGTCCCATCAAACACTCCCGGGGTCAGACAAAGAGTGAATCTCCCTAAACACCGTCCCATCACACACACCCGTGGTCAGACACAGTATGATTATTCCTCTCCACGGTCCCATCAAACACTCCCGGGGTCAGACACTGTCTGAATCTCCCTCCACACCCTCCCATCACACACTCCCGTGGTCAGACACAGAGTGATTATTCCTCTACACGGTCCCATCAAACACTCCCGGGGTCAGACACACAGTGGTTATTCCTCTACACGGTCCCATCAAACACTCCCGGGGTCAGACACAGAGTGAATCTCCCTCCACGCCGTCCCATCACACACTCCCGGGGTCAGACACAGTGTGATTATTCCTCTACACGGTCCCATCAAACACTCCCGGGGTCAGCCGCAGCGTGATTATTCCTCTACACGGTCCAATCAAACACTCCCGGGGTCCGTCACAGAGTGATTATTCCTCTACACGGACCCATCAAACACTCCTGGGGTCCGACACAGAGTGATTATTCCTCTACACGGACACATCAAGCACTGCTAGTATCAGACACAGAGTCATTATTCCTCTACATGGTCACATCAAACTCTTCCGGGGTCAGACAAAGAGTGATTATTCCTCTACACGGTACCATCACACTCTCCCGGTGTCAGACACAGTGTGAACCTCCTTCAACACCGTCCCATCACACTCTCCCCGGGGTCAGACACACAGTGGTTATTCCTCTACATGGTCCCAACAACCACTCCCGGGGTCAGACACAGAGAGAATTTATATCCACGCCGTCCCATCACACTCTCCCGGGGTCAGACACAGAGTGATTATTCCTCTACACGGTCCCATCAAACACTCCCAGGGTCAGACACAGAGTGATTAATCCTCTACACGGTCCCAACAAACCCTCCCGGTGTCAGACACAGTGTGAATCTTCTTCCTCACCGTCCCATCACACTCTCCCGGGGTGAGACAAACAGTGATTATTCCTCTACACAGTCCCAACAAACACTCCCGGGGTCAGACACAGAGTGATTATTCCTCTACACGGTCCCATCAAACAATACCGGGGGTCAGACACAGGGTGAATTTATATCCACGCCGTCCCATCACACACTCCCGGGGTCAGACACAGAGTGATTATTCCTCTACATGGTCCCAACAAACCCTCCCGGTGTCAGACACAGTGTGAATCTTCTTCCTCACCGTCCCATCACACTCTCCCGGGGTCAGACAAAGAGTGATTATTCTTCTACACTGTCCTAACAAACACTCCTGGGGTCAGACACAGAGTGATTATTCCTCTACACGGTCCCATCAAACAAAACCGGGGGTCAGGCACAGAGTGATTATTCCTCTACACGGTGCCATCAAACACTCCCGGGGTCAGACACAGAGTGAATCTCCCTCCACACTGTCCCATCACACACTCCCGTGGTCCGACACAGAGTGATTATTCTTCTCCACGGTCCCATCAAACACTCCCGCTGTCAGTCACAGAGTGAATCTTCTTCCTCACGGTCCCATCACACTCTCCCGGGGTCAGACACAGATTGAATCTCCCTCCACACCGTCCCATCACACACTCCCGTGGTCAGACTCAGAGTGAATATTCCTCTACACGGTCCCATCAAACACTCCCGGGGTCAGACAAAGAGTGAATCTCCCTAAACACCGTCCCATCACACACACCCGTGGTCAGACACAGTATGATTATTCCTCTCCACGGTCCTATCAAACACTCCCGTTGTCAGACACAGTCTGAATCTCCCTCCACACCGTCCCATCACACACTCCCGTGGTCAGAGACAGATTGATTATTCCTCTACACGGTCCCATCAAACACTCCCGGGGGTCAGACACAGAGCGATTATTCCTCTACACGTTAACATCAAACAGACCGTGGGTCAGACACACAGTGATTATTCCTCTACACGGTCCCATCAAACACTCCCTGGGTCAGACACAGCGTGAATCTCCTTCCACACCGTCCCATCGCACTCTCCCGGGGTCAGACACAGAGTAATTATTCCTCTACACTGTCCCAACCAACACTCCCGGGGTCAGACACAGAGTGATTATTCCTCTACACGGTCCCATCAAACACACACGGGTCAGACACAGAGTGATTATTCCTCTACAAGGTCCCATCGCAGTCTCCCGGGGTCAGACACAGAGTGATTATTCCTCTACACTGTCCCAACCAGCACTCACGGGGTCAGACACAGAGTGATTATTCCTCTACACGGTCCCATCAAACACTCCCGGGTCAGACACAGAGTGATTATTCCTCTACACGGTCCCATCAAACACTCCCGGGGTCAGACACGGAGTGATTATTTCTCTACACGGTCCCATCACACACGCCCGGGGTCAGACACAGAGTGATTAATCCTCTACACCGTCACAACACACACTTCCGTGGTAAAACACAGAGTGATTATTCCTCTACACGGTCCCATCAAACACTCCCGCGGTCCGACACAGAGAGATTATTCCTCTACACGGACCCACCAAACACTCCTGGTGTCAGACACAGCGTCATTTTTCCTCTACATGGTCACATCAAACTCTTCCGGGGTCAGACACAGAGTGATTATTCCTCTCCACGGTCCCATCAAACACTCCCGGGGTCAGACAAAGAGTGAATCTCCCTACACCCCGTCCCATCACACACTCCCGTGGTCAGACACAGTATGATTATTCCTCTCCACGGTCCCATCACACACTCCCGGGGTCAGACACAGAGTGATTATTCCTCTACCCGGTCCCATCAAACACTCCCAGGGTCAGACACAGAGTGATTATTCCTCTACACGTCCCAACAAACCCTCCCGTTGTCAGACACAGTGTGAATCTTCTTCCTCACCGTCCCATCACACTCTCCCGGGGTCAGACAAAGAGTGATTATTCCTCTACACTGTCCCAACAAACACTCCCGGGGTAAGACACAGAGTGATTATTCCTCTACACGGTCCCATTATACAATACCGGGGGTCAGACACAGAGTGATTATTCCTCTACACGGTCCCATCAAACACTCCCGGGGTCAGACACAGAGTGAATCTCCCTCCACACTGCCCCATCACACACTCCTGTGGTCCGACACAGAGGGATTATTCTTCTCCACGGTCCCATCAAACACTCCCGGGGTCAGACACAGATTGAATCTCCCTCCACACCGTCCCATCACACACAACCGTGGTCAGACTCAGAGTGATTATTCCTCTACACGGTCCCATCAAACACTCCCGGGGTCAGACAAAGAGTGAATCTCCCTAAACACCGTCCCATCACACACACCCGTGGTCAGACACAGTATGATTATTCCTCTCCACGGTCCCATCAAACACTCCCGGGGTCAGACACTGTCTGAATCTCCCTCCACACCCTCCCATCACACACTCCCGTGGTCAGACACAGAGTGATTATTCCTCTACACGGTCCCATCAAACACTCCCGGGGTCAGACACACAGTGGTTATTCCTCTACACGGTCCCATCAAACACTCCCGGGGTCAGACACAGAGTGAATCTCCCTCCACGCCGTCCCATCACACACTCCCGGGGTCAGACACAGTGTGATTATTCCTCTACACGGTCCCATCAAACACTCCCGGGGTCAGCCGCAGCGTGATTATTCCTCTACACGGTCCAATCAAACACTCCCGGGGTCCGTCACAGAGTGATTATTCCTCTACACGGACCCATCAAACACTCCTGGGGTCCGACACAGAGTGATTATTCCTCTACACGGACACATCAAGCACTGCTAGTATCAGACACAGAGTCATTATTCCTCTACATGGTCACATCAAACTCTTCCGGGGTCAGACAAAGAGTGATTATTCCTCTACACGGTACCATCACACTCTCCCGGTGTCAGACACAGTGTGAACCTCCTTCAACACCGTCCCATCACACTCTCCCCGGGGTCAGACACACAGTGGTTATTCCTCTACATGGTCCCAACAACCACTCCCGGGGTCAGACACAGAGAGAATTTATATCCACGCCGTCCCATCACACTCTCCCGGGGTCAGACACAGAGTGATTATTCCTCTACACGGTCCCATCAAACACTCCCAGGGTCAGACACAGAGTGATTAATCCTCTACACGGTCCCAACAAACCCTCCCGGTGTCAGACACAGTGTGAATCTTCTTCCTCACCGTCCCATCACACTCTCCCGGGGTGAGACAAACAGTGATTATTCCTCTACACAGTCCCAACAAACACTCCCGGGGTCAGACACAGAGTGATTATTCCTCTACACGGTCCCATCAAACAATACCGGGGGTCAGACACAGGGTGAATTTATATCCACGCCGTCCCATCACACACTCCCGGGGTCAGACACAGAGTGATTATTCCTCTACATGGTCCCAACAAACCCTCCCGGTGTCAGACACAGTGTGAATCTTCTTCCTCACCGTCCCATCACACTCTCCCGGGGTCAGACAAAGAGTGATTATTCTTCTACACTGTCCTAACAAACACTCCTGGGGTCAGACACAGAGTGATTATTCCTCTACACGGTCCCATCAAACAAAACCGGGGGTCAGGCACAGAGTGATTATTCCTCTACACGGTGCCATCAAACACTCCCGGGGTCAGACACAGAGTGAATCTCCCTCCACACTGTCCCATCACACACTCCCGTGGTCCGACACAGAGAGATTATTCTTCTCCACGGTCCCATCAAACACTCCCGCTGTCAGTCACAGAGTGAATCTTCTTCCTCACGGTCCCATCACACTCTCCCGGGGTCAGACACAGATTGAATCTCCCTCCACACCGTCCCATCACACACTCCCGTGGTCAGACTCAGAGTGAATATTCCTCTACACGGTCCCATCAAACACTCCCGGGGTCAGACAAAGAGTGAATCTCCCTAAACACCGTCCCATCACACACACCCGTGGTCAGACACAGTATGATTATTCCTCTCCACGGTCCTATCAAACACTCCCGTTGTCAGACACAGTCTGAATCTCCCTCCACACCGTCCCATCACACACTCCCGTGGTCAGACACACAGTGATTATTCCTCTACACGGTCCCATCAAACACTCCCTGGGTCAGACACAGCGTGAATCTCCTTCCACACCGTCCCATCGCACTCTCCCGGGGTCAGACACAGAGTAATTATTCCTCTACACTGTCCCAACCAACACTCCCGGGGTCAGACACAGAGTGATTATTCCTCTACACGGTCCCATCAAACACTCACGGGTCAGACACAGAGTGATTATTCCTCTACAAGGTCCCATCGCAGTCTCCCGGGGTCAGACACAGAGTGATTATTCCTCTACACTGTCCCAACCAGCACTCACGGGGTCAGACACAGAGTGATTATTCCTCTACATGGTCCCAACAAACCCTCCCGGTGTCAGACACAGTGTGAATCTTCTTCCTCACCGTCCCATCACACTCTCCCGGGGTCAGACAAAGAGTGATTATTCTTCTACACTGTCCTAACAAACACTCCTGGGGTCAGACACAGAGTGATTATTCCTCTACACGGTCCCATCAAACAAAACCGGGGGTCAGGCACAGAGTGATTATTCCTCTACACGGTGCCATCAAACACTCCCGGGGTCAGACACAGAGTGAATCTCCCTCCACACTGTCCCATCACACACTCCCGTGGTCCGACACAGAGAGATTATTCTTCTCCACGGTCCCATCAAACACTCCCGCTGTCAGTCACAGAGTGAATCTTCTTCCTCACGGTCCCATCACACTCTCCCGGGGTCAGACACAGATTGAATCTCCCTCCACACCGTCCCATCACACACTCCCGTGGTCAGACTCAGAGTGAATATTCCTCTACACGGTCCCATCAAACACTCCCGGGGTCAGACAAAGAGTGAATCTCCCTAAACACCGTCCCATCACACACACCCGTGGTCAGACACAGTATGATTATTCCTCTCCACGGTCCTATCAAACACTCCCGTTGTCAGACACAGTCTGAATCTCCCTCCACACCGTCCCATCACACACTCCCGTGGTCAGACACACAGTGATTATTCCTCTACACGGTCCCATCAAACACTCCCTGGGTCAGACACAGCGTGAATCTCCTTCCACACCGTCCCATCGCACTCTCCCGGGGTCAGACACAGAGTAATTATTCCTCTACACTGTCCCATCCAACACTCCCGGGGTCAGACACAGAGAGATTATTCCTCTACACGGTCCCATCAAACACTCACGGGTCAGACACAGAGTGATTATTCCTCTACAAGGTCCCATCGCAGTCTCCCGGGGTCAGACACAGAGTGATTATTCCTCTACACTGTCCCAACCAGCACTCACGGGGTCAGACACAGAGTGATTATTCCTCTACACGGTCCCTCAAACACTCCCGGGTCAGACACAGAGTGATTATTCCTCTACACGGTCCCATAAAACACTCCCGGGGTCAGACACGGAGTGATTATTTCTCTACACGGTCCCATCACACACGCCCGGGGTCAGACACAGAGTGATTAATCCTCTACACCGTCACAACACACACTTCCGTGGTAAAACACAGAGTGATTATTCCTCTACACGGTCCCATCAAACACTCCCGCGGTCCGACACAGAGAGATTATTCCTCTACACGGACCCACCAAACACTCCTGGTGTCAGACACAGCGTCATTTTTCCTCTACATGGTCACATCAAACTCTTCCGGGGTCAGACACAGAGTGATTATTCCTCTCCACGGTCCCATCAAACAATCCCGGGGTCAGACAAAGAGTGAATCTCCCTACACCCCGTCCCATCACACACTCCCGTGGTCAGACACAGTATGATTATTCCTCTCCACGGTCCCATCACACACTCCCGGGGTCAGACACAGAGTGATTATTCCTCTACCCGGTCCCATCAAACACTCCCAGGGTCAGACACAGAGTGATTATTCCTCTACACGTCCCAACAAACCCTCCCGTTGTCAGACACAGTGTGAATCTTCTTCCTCACCGTCCCATCACACTCTCCCGGGGTCAGACAAAGAGTGATTATTCCTCTACACTGTCCCAACAAACACTCCCGGGGTAAGACACAGAGTGATTATTCCTCTACACGGTCCCATTATACAATACCGGGGGTCAGACACAGAGTGATTATTCCTCTACACGGTCCCATCAAACACTCCCGGGGTCAGACACAGAGTGAATCTCCCTCCACACTGTCCCATCACACACTCCCGTGGTCCGACACAGAGTGATTATTCTTCTCCACGGTCCCATCAAACACTCCCGCTGTCAGTCACAGAGTGAATCTTCTTCCTCACGGTCCCATCACACTCTCCCGGGGTCAGACACAGATTGAATCTCCCTCCACACCGTCCCATCACACACTCCCGTGGTCAGACTCAGAGTGAATATTCCTCTACACGGTCCCATCAAACACTCACGGGTCAGACACAGAGTGATTATTCCTCTACAAGGTCCCATCGCAGTCTCCCGGGGTCAGACACAGAGTGATTATTCCTCTACACTGTCCCAACCAGCACTCACGGGGTCAGACACAGAGTGATTATTCCTCTACACGGTCCCATCAAACACTCCCTGGTCAGACACAGAGTGATTATTCCTCTACACGGTCCCATCAAACACTCCCGGGGTCAGACACGGAGTGATTATTTCTCTACACGGTCCCATCACACACGCCCGGGGTCAGACACAGAGTGATTAATCCTCTACACCGTCACAACACACACTTCCGTGGTAAAACACAGAGTGATTATTCCTCTACACGGTCCCATCAAACACTCCCGCGGTCCGACACAGAGAGATTATTCCTCTACACGGACCCACCAAACACTCCTGGTGTCAGACACAGCGTCATTTTTCCTCTACATGGTCACATCAAACTCTTCCGGGGTCAGACACAGAGTGATTATTCCTCTCCACGGTCCCATCAAACACTCCCGGGGTCAGACAAAGAGTGAATCTCCCTACACCCCGTCCCATCACACACTCCCGTGGTCAGACACAGTATGATTATTCCTCTCCACGGTCCCATCAAACACTCCCGGGGTCAGACACACAGTGGTTATTCCTCTACACGGTCCCAACAAACACTCCCGGGGTCAGACACAGAGAGAATTTATATCCACGCTGTCCCATCACACACTCCCGGGGTCAGACACAGAGTGATTATTCCTCTACCCGGTCCCATCAAACACTCCCAGGGTCAGACACAGAGTGATTATTCCTCTACACGTCCCAACAAACCCTCCCGTTGTCAGACACAGTGTGAATCTTCTTCCTCACCGTCCCATCACACTCTCCCGGGGTCAGACAAAGAGTGATTATTCCTCTACACTGTCCCAACAAACACTCCCGGGGTAAGACACAGAGTGATTATTCCTCTACACGGTCCCATTATACAATACCGGGGGTCAGACACAGAGTGATTATTCCTCTACACGGTCCCATCAAACACTCCCGGGGTCAGACACAGAGTGAATCTCCCTCCACACTGCCCCATCACACACTCCTGTGGTCCGACACAGAGGGATTATTCTTCTCCACGGTCCCATCAAACACTCCCGGGGTCAGACACAGATTGAATCTCCCTCCACACCGTCCCATCACACACTACCGTGGTCAGACTCAGAGTGATTATTCCTCTACACGGTCCCATCAAACACTCCCGGGGTCAGACAAAGAGTGAATCTCCCTAAACACCGTCCCATCACACACACCCGTGGTCAGACACAGTATGATTATTCCTCTCCACGGTCCCATCAAACACTCCCGGGGTCAGACACTGTCTGAATCTCCCTCCACACCCTCCCATCACACACTCCCGTGGTCAGACACAGAGTGATTATTCCTCTACACCGTCCCATCAAACACTCCCGGGGGTCAGACACAGAGCGATTATTCCTCTACACGGTCCCATCAAACACTCCCTGGGTCAGACACAGAGAGAATTTATATCCACACCGTCTCATCACACACTCCCGTGGTCAGACACAGAGTGATTATTCCTCTACACCGTCCCATCAAACACTCCCGGGGGTCAGACACAGAGCGATTATTCCTCTACACGGTCCCATCAAACACTCCCGGGGTCAGACACAGAGTGAATCTCCCTCCACACCGTCCCATCACACACTCCCGTGGTCCGACACAGAGTGATTATTCTTCTCCACGGTCCCATCAAACACTCCCGGGGTCAGTCACAGAGTGAATCTTCTTCCTTACCGTCCCATCACACTCTCCCGGGGACAGACACAGAGTGATTATTCCTCTACACGGTCCCATCACACACTCCCGTGGTCCGACACAGAGTGATTATTCTTCTCCACGGTCCAATCAAACACTCCCGGGGTCAGTCACAGAGTGATTATTCCTCTACACGGTCCCATTACACACGCCCGGGGTCTGACACAGAATGATACTCCCTCCACACAGCCCAGCACACACTCCCTGGGTCAGACACAGAGAGAATCTCCCTACACACCGTCCCAAAACACACTCCCGGGTCAGACACAGACAGATTATTCCTCTGCACGGTCCCATCAAACACTCCCTGGGTCAGACACAGAGAGAATTTATATCCACACCGTCCCATCATACACTCCCGGGGTCAGACACAGAGTGTGGTTATTCCTCTACACTGTACCATCAAACACTCCGTGGGTCAGACACACAGTGATTATTCCACTACACGGTCCCATCAAACACTCCCGGGGTCAGACACAGAGTGAATCTCCCTCCACGCCGTCCCATCACACACTCCTGGGGTCAGACACAGAGTGATTATTCCTCTACACGGTCCCATCAAACACTCCCCTGGTCAGACCCAGAGTGATTATTCCTCAGCACGAGCCCATCAAACACTCCCGGGGTCAGACACAGAGTGAATTTATACCACACCGTCCCATCATACACTCCCGGGGTCAGACACAGAGCGATTATTCTTCTACACGGTAACATCAAACACACCGTTGGTCAGACACACAGTGATTATTCCTCTACACGGTCCCATCAAACACTCCCGGTGTCAGACACAGTGTGAATCTTCTTCCTCACCGTCCCATCACACTCTCCCGGGGTCAGAGAAAGAGTGATTATTCCTCTACACTGTCCCAACAAACACTCCAGGGGACAGACACAGAGTGATTATTCCTCTACACGCTCCCATCAAACTATACCGGGGGTCAGACACAGAGTGATTATTCTCTACACGGTCCCATCAAACACTCCCGGGGTCAGACACAGAGTGATTCTCCCTCCACACTGTCCCATCACACACTCCCGTGGCCCGACACAGAGTGATTATTCTTCTCCACGGTCCGATCAAACACTTCCGGGGTCAGACACAGAGTGATTATTCCTCTACACAGCACATCACACACTCCCTGGGTCAGACAAAGAGAGAATCTCCCTCCACACCGTCCCAAAACACACTCCCGAGTCAGACACAGACTGATTATTCCTATGCACGGTCCCATCAAACACTCCCGGGGTCTGACACAGAGAGAATTTATATCCACAACGTCCCATCATACACTCCCGGGGTCAGACACAGAGTGATTATTCCTCTACACAGTACCATCAAACACTCCGTGGGTCAGACACACAGTGATTATTCCTCTACACGGTCCCATCAAACACTCCCGGAGTCAGACACAGTGTGATTATTCCTCTACACGATCCCATCAAACACTCCAGGGGTCAGACACAGAGTGATTGTTCCTCTACACGGTCCCATCAAACACTCCCGGGGTCAGACACAGAGTGATTTTTCCTCGACCCGGTCCCATCAAACACTCCCGGGGTTAGACACAGAGTGATTATTCCTCTACACGGTCCCATCACACACGCCCGGGGTCTGACACAGAATGATACTCCCGCCACACTGTCCCATCACACGCTCCCGGTGTCAAACACAGAGTGAATCTTCCTCTTCTCAGCCCATCACACACACCCTGTGTCAGAGACAGAGTGAATCTCCGTCCACACCGTCCCAACACACACTCACGGGTCAGACACAGAGTGATTATTCCTCTGCACGGTCCCATCAAACACTCCCGGGGTCAGACACAGAGTGAATTTATATCCACACAGTCCCATCATACACTCCCGGGGTCAGACCCAGAGTGATTATTCCTCTACACTGTACCAACAAACACTCCGTGGGTCAGACACTGTATGATTAGTCCTCTCCACGGTCACATCAAACACTCCCGGGGTCAGACACAGAGTGAATCTCCCTCCGCGCCGTCCCATCACACACTCCCGTGGTCAGAGACAGAGTAATTACTCCTCTACACGGTCCTATCAAACTCTCCCGGGGGTCAGACACAGAGCGATTATTCCTCTACACGGTCCCATCAAACACTCCCGGGGTCAGACACACAGTGGTTATTCCTCTACACGGTCCCAACAAACACTCCCGGGGTCAGACACAGAGAGAATTTATATCCACGCTGTCCCATCACACACTCCCGGGGTCAGACACAGAGTGATTATTCCTCTACCCGGTCCCATCAAACACTCCCAGGGTCAGACACAGAGTGATTATTCCTCTACACGTCCCAACAAACCCTCCCGTTGTCAGACACAGTGTGAATCTTCTTCCTCACCGTCCCATCACACTCTCCCGGGGTCAGACAAAGAGTGATTATTCCTCTACACTGTCCCAACAAACACTCCCGGCGTAAGACACAGAGTGATTATTCCTCTACACGGTCCCATTATACAATACCGGGGGTCAGACACAGAGTGATTATTCCTCTACACGGTCCCATCAAACACTCCCGGGGTCAGACACAGAGTGAATCTCCCTCCACACTGCCCCATCACACACTCCTGTGGTCCGACACAGAGGGATTATTCTTCTCCACGGTCCCATCAAACACTCCCGGGGTCAGACACAGATTGAATCTCCCTCCACACCGTCCCATCACACACTACCGTGGTCAGACTCAGAGTGATTATTCCTCTACACGGTCCCATCAAACACTCCCGGGGTCAGACAAAGAGTGAATCTCCCTAAACACCGTCCCATCACACACACCCGTGGTCAGACACAGTATGATTATTCCTCTCCACGGTCCCATCAAACACTCCCGTGGTCAGACACTGTCTGAATCTCCCTCCACACCCTCCCATCACACACTCCCGTGGTCAGACACAGAGTGATTATTCCTCTACACCGTCCCATCAAACACTCCCGGGGGTCAGACACAGAGCGATTATTCCTCTACACGGTCCCATCAAACACTCCCGGGGTCAGACACTGTCTGAATCTCCCTCCACACCGTCTCATCACACACTCCCGTGGTCAGACACAGAGTGATTATTCCTCTACACCGTCCCATCAAACACTCCCGGGGGTCAGACACAGAGCGATTATTCCTCTACACGGTCCCATCAAACACTCCCGGGGTCAGACACAGAGTGAATCTCCCTCCACACCGTCCCATCACACACTCCCGTGGTCCGACACAGAGTGATTATTCTTCTCCACGGTCCCATCAAACACTCCCGGGGTCAGTCACAGAGTGAATCTTCTTCCTCACCGTCCCATCACACTCTCCCGGGGACAGACACAGAGTGATTATTCCTCTACACGGTCCCATCACACACTCCCGTGGTCCGACACAGAGTGATTATTCTTCTCCACGGTCCAATCAAACACTCCCGGGGTCAGTCACAGAGTGATTATTCCTCTACACGGTCCCATTACACACGCCCGGGGTCTGACACAGAATGATACTCCCTCCACACAGCCCAGCACACACTCCCTGGGTCAGACACAGAGAGAATCTCCCTACACACCGTCCCAAAACACACTCCCGGGTCAGACACAGACAGATTATTCCTCTGCACGGTCCCATCAAACACTCCCTGGGTCAGACACAGAGAGAATTTATATCCACACCGTCCCATCATACACTCCCGGGGTCAGACACAGAGTGTGGTTATTCCTCTACACTGTACCATCAAACACTCCGTGGGTCAGACACACAGTGATTATTCCACTACACGGTCCCATCAAACACTCCCGGGGTCAGACACAGAGTGAATCTCCCTCCACGCCGTCCCATCACACACTCCTGGGGTCAGACACAGAGTGATTATTCCTCTACACGGTCCCATCAAACACTCCCGGGGTCAGACCCAGAGTGATTATTCCTCAGCACGAGCCCATCAAACACTCCCGGGGTCAGACACAGAGTGAATTTATACCACACCGTCCCATCATACACTCCCGGGGTCAGACACAGAGCGATTATTCTTCTACACGGTAACATCAAACACACCGTTGGTCAGACACACAGTGATTATTCCTCTACACGGTCCCATCAAACACTCCCGGTGTCAGACACAGTGTGAATCTTCTTCCTCACCGTCCCATCACACTCTCCCGGGGTCAGAGAAAGAGTGATTATTCCTCTACACTGTCCCAACAAACACTCCAGGGGACAGACACAGAGTGATTATTCCTCTACACGGTCCCATCAAACTATACCGGGGGTCAGACACAGAGTGATTATTCTCTACACGGTCCCATCAAACACTCCCGGGGTCAGACACAGAGTGATTCTCCCTCCACACTGTCCCATCACACACTCCCGTGGCCCGACACAGAGTGATTATTCTTCTCCACGGTCCGATCAAACACTTCCGGGGTCAGACACAGAGTGATTATTCCTCTACACAGCACATCACACACTCCCTGGGTCAGACAAAGAGAGAATCTCCCTCCACACCGTCCCAAAACACACTCCCGAGTCAGACACAGACTGATTATTCCTATGCACGGTCCCATCAAACACTCCCGGGGTCTGACACAGAGAGAATTTATATCCACAACGTCCCATCATACACTCCCGGGGTCAGACACAGAGTGATTATTCCTCTACACAGTACCATCAAACACTCCGTGGGTCAGACACACAGTGATTATTCCTCTACACGGTCCCATCAAACACTCCCGGAGTCAGACACAGTGTGATTATTCCTCTACACGATCCCATCAAACACTCCCGGTGTCAGACACAGTGTGAATCTTCTTCCTCACCGTCCCATCACACTCTCCCGGGGTCAGAGAAAGAGTGATTATTCCTCTACACTGTCCCAACAAACACTCCAGGGGACAGACACAGAGTGATTATTCCTCTACACGCTCCCATCAAACTATACCGGGGGTCAGACACAGAGTGATTATTCTCTACACGGTCCCATCAAACACTCCCGGGGTCAGACACAGAGTGATTCTCCCTCCACACTGTCCCATCACACACTCCCTTGGCCCGACACAGAGTGATTATTCTTCTCCACGGTCCGATCAAACACTTCCGGGGTCAGACACAGAGTGATTATTCCTCTACACAGCACATCACACACTCCCTGGGTCAGACAAAGAGAGAATCTCCCTCCACACCGTCCCAAAACACACTCCCGAGTCAGACACAGACTGATTATTCCTATGCACGGTCCCATCAAACACTCCCGGGGTCTGACACAGAGAGAATTTATATCCACAACGTCCCATCATACACTCCCGGGGTCAGACACAGAGTGATTATTCCTCTACACAGTACCATCAAACACTCCGTGGGTCAGACACACAGTGATTATTCCTCTACACGGTCCCATCAAACACTCCCGGAGTCAGACACAGTGTGATTATTCCTCTACACGATCCCATCAAACACTCCAGGGGTCAGACACAGAGTGATTGTTCCTCTACACGGTCCCATCAAACACTCCCGGGGTCAGACACAGAGTGATTTTTCCTCGACCCGGTCCCATCAAACACTCCCGGGGTTAGACACAGAGTGATTATTCCTCTACACGGTCCCATCACACACGCCCGGGGTCTGACACAGAATGATACTCCCGCCACACTGTCCCATCACACGCTCCCGGTGTCAAACACAGAGTGAATCTTCCTCTTCTCAGCCCATCACACACACCCTGGGTCAGAGACAGAGTGAATCTCCGTCCACACCGTCCCAACACACACTCACGGGTCAGACACAGAGAGATTATTCCTCTGCACGGTCCCATCAAACACTCCCGGGGTCAGACACAGAGTGAATTTATATCCACACCGTCCCATCATACACTCCCGGGGTCAGACCCAGAGTGATTATTCCTCTACACTGTACCAACAAACACTCCGTGGGTCAGACACTGTATGATTAGTCCTCTCCACGGTCACATCAAACACTCCCGGGGTCAGACACAGAGTGAATCTCCCTCCGCGCCGTCCCATCACACACTCCCGTGGTCAGAGACAGAGTAATTACTCCTCTACACGGTCCTATCAAACTCTCCCGGGGGTCAGACACAGAGCGATTATTCCTCTACACGGTAACATCAAACACACCGTGGGTCAGACACACAGTGATTATTCCTCTACACGGTCCCATCAAACACTCCCGGGGTCAGACACAGAGTGAATCTCCCTCCACGCCGTCCAATCACACACTCCCGGGGTCAGACACAGTGTGATTATTCCTCTACACGGTCCCATCAAACACTCCCGGGGTCAGCCGCAGCGTGATTATTCCTCTACACGGACCCATCAAACACTCCTGGGGTCCGACACAGAGTGATTATTCCTCTACACGGACACATCAAGCACTGCTAGTTTCAGACACAGAGTCATTATTCCTCTACATGGTCACATCAAACTCTTCCGGGGTCAGACAAAGAGTGATTATTCCTCTACACGGTACCATCACACACTCCCGGTGTCAGACACAGTGTGAACCTCCTTCAACACCGTCCCATCACACTCTCCCCGGGGTCAGACACACAGTGGTTATTCCTCTACATGGTCCCAACAACCACTCCCGGGGTCAGACACAGAGAGAATTTATATCCACGCCGTCCCATCACACTCTCCCGGGGTCAGACACAGAGTGATTATTCCTCTACACGGTCCCATCAAACACTCCCAGGGTCAGACACAGAGTGATTAATCCTCTACACGGTCCCAACAAACCATCCCGGTGTCAGACACAGTGTGAATCTTCTTCCTCACCGTCCCATCACACTCTCCCGGGGTGAGACAAACAGTGATTATTCCTCTACACAGTCCCAACAAACACTCCCGGGGTCAGACACAGAGTGATTATTCCTCTACACGGTCCCATCAAACAATACCGGGGGTCAGACACAGGGTGAATTTATATCCACGCCGTCCCATCACACACTCCCGGGGTCAGACACAGAGTGATTATTCCTCTACATGGTCCCAACAAACCCTCCCGGTGTCAGACACAGTGTGAATCTTCTTCCTCACCGTCCCATCACACTCTCCCGGGGTCAGACAAAGAGTGATTATTCTTCTACACTGTCCTAACAAACACTCCTGGGGTCAGACACAGAGTGATTATTCCTCTACACGGTCCCATCAAACAAAACCGGGGGTCAGGCACAGAGTGATTATTCCTCTACACGGTGCCATCAAACACTCCCGGGGTCAGACACAGATTGAATCTCCCTCCACACCGTCCCATCACACACTCCCGTGGTCAGACTCAGAGTGAATATTCCTCTACACGGTCCCATCAAACACTCCCGGGGTCAGACAAAGAGTGAATCTCCCTAAACACCGTCCCATCACATTCCTCTACACGGTCCCATCAAACACTCCCGCGGTCCGACACAGAGAGATTATTCCTCTACACGGACCCACCAAACACTCCTGGTGTCAGACACAGAGTCATTTTTCCTCTACATGGTCACATCAAACTCTTCCGGGGTCAGACACAGAGTGATTATTCCTCTCCACGGTCCCATCAAACACTCCCGGGGTCAGACAAAGAGTGAATCTCCCTACACCCCGTCCCATCACACACTCCCGTGGTCAGACACAGAGTGATTATTCCTCTACACGGTACCATCACACACTCCCGGTGTCAGACACAGAGAGAATTTATATCCACGCAGTCCCATCACACACTCCCGGGGTCAGACACAGAGTGATTATTCCTCTACACTGTCCCATGAAACACTCCCGGTGTCAGACACGTGTGAATCTTCTTCCACACCGTCCCATCACACTCTCCCGGGGTCAGACAAAGAGTGATTATTCATCTACACTGTCCCAACAAACACTCCTGGGGTCAGACACAGAGTGATTATTCCTCTACACGGTCCCATCAAACACTCCCTGGGTCAGACACAGAGTGAATCTCCCTCCACACTGTCCCATCACACACTCTCGTGGTCCGACACAGAGTGATTATTCTTCTCCACGGCCCCATCAAACACTCCCGGGGTCAGTCACAGAGTGATTATTCCTCTACACAGCCCATCACTCACTCCCGGGTTCAGACACAGAGTGAATTTATATCCACACCGTCCCATCATTCACTCCCGGTGTCAGACACAGAGTGATTATTCCTCTACACTGTACCATCAAACACTCCGTGGGTCAGACACACAGTGATTATTCCTCTACTCGGTCCATCAAACACTCCCGGGGTCAGACACAGAGTGATTATTCCTCTACTCGGACCCATCAAACCCTCCCGGGGTCAGACACAGAGTGAATTTATATCCACACCGTCCCATCATACACTCCGGGGTTCAGACACAGAGTGATTATTCCGCTACACGGTCCCACCAAAAACTCCCGGGGTCAGACACAGAGTGATTTTTCCTCTACACGTTCCCATCAAACACTCCCGGGGTCAGACACAGAGTGAATCTCCCTCCACGCCGTCCCATCACACACTCCCGGGGTCAGACACAGAGTGATTATTCCTCTACACGGTCCCATCAAACACTCCCGGGGTCAGACACAGATTGAATTTATATCCACACCGTCCCAACAAACACTCCTGGGGTCAGACACAGAGTGATTATTCCTCTACACGGTCCCATCAAACACTCCCGGGGTCAGACACAGAGTGAATCTCCCTCCACACTATCCCATCACACACTCTCGTGGTCAGACACAGAGTGATTATTCTTCTCCACGGACCCATCAAACACTCCCGGGGTCAGTCACAGAGTGATTATTCCTCTACACGGTCCCATCACACACGCCCGGGGTCTGACACAGAAAAATACTCCCGCCATACTGTCCCATCACACGCTCCCGGGGTCAAACACAGAGTGATTATTCCTCTACACTGTACCATCAAACACTCCGTGGGTCAGACACAGAGTGATTATTCCTCTACTCGGACCCATCAAACACTCCCGGGGTCAGACACAGAGTGAATTTATATCCACACCGTCCCATCATACACTCCGGGGTTCAGACACAGAGTGATTATTCCTCTACACCGTCCCACCAAAAACTCCCGGGGTCAGACACAGAGTGATTTTTCCTCTACACGTTCCCATCAAACACTCCCGGGGTTAGACACAGAGTGAATCTCCCTCCACGCCGTCCCATCACACACTCCCGGGGTCAGACACAGAGTGATTATTCCTCTACACGGTCCCATCAAACACTCCCGGGGTCAGACACAGAGTGAATTTATATCCACACCGTCCCAACAAACACTCCTGGGGTCAGACACAGAGTGATTATTCCTCTACACGGTCCCATCAAACAATACCGGGGGTCAGACAGAGTGATTATTCCTCTACACGGTCCCATCAAACACTCCCGGGGTCAGACACAGAGTGAATCTCCCTCCACACTATCCCATCACACACTTTCGTTGTCAGACACAGAGTGATTATTCTTCTCCACGGACCCATCAAACACTCCCGGGGTCAGTCACAGAGTGATTATTCCTCTACACGGTCCCATCACACACGCCCGGGGTCTGACACAGAATGATACTCCCGCCATACTGTCCCATCACACGCTCCCGGGGTCAAACACAGAGTGATTATTCCTCTACACGGTCCCATCAAACACTGCCGGGGTCAGACACAGAGTGAATTTATATCCCCACCGTCCCATCTTACACTTCCGGGGTCAGACACAGAGTGAATCTCCCACCACACCGTCCCATCACACACTCCCGTGGTCAGACAAAGAGTGAATCTCCCTACACACCGTCCGATCGCACACACCCGTGGTCAGACACAGTATGATTATTCCTCTCCACGGTCCCATCAAACACTCCCGGGTTCAGACACAGAGTGAATTTATATCCACACCGTCCCATCATACACTCCCGGTGTCAGACACAGAGTGATTATTCCTCTACACTGTACCATCAAACACTCCGTGGGTCAGACACACAGTGATTATTCCTCTACACGAGCCCATCAAACACTGCCGGGGTCAGACACAGAGTGAACTTATATAAACACCGTCCCATCTTACACTCCGGGGTTCAGACACAGAGTGATTATTCCTCTACACGGTCCCACCAAAATCTCCCGGGGTCAGACACAGAGTGATTTTTCCTCTACACGTTCCCATCAAACACTCCCGGGGTCAGACACAGAGTGAATCTCCCTCCACGCCGTCCCATCACACACTCTCGGGGTCAGACACAGAGTGATTATTCCTCTACTCGGACCCATCAAACCCTCCCGGGGTCAGACACAGAGTGAATTTATATCCACACCGTCCCATCATACACTCCGGTGTTCAGACACAGAGTGATTATTCCTCTACACGGTCCCACCAAAAACTCCCGGGGTCAGACACAGAGTGATTTTTCCTCTACACGTTCCCATCAAACACTCCCGGGGTCAGACACAGAGTGAATCTCCCTCCACGCCGTCCCATCACACACTCCCGGGGTCAGACACAGAGTGATTATTCCTCTGCACGGTCCCATCAAACACTCCCGGGGTCAGACACAGAGTGAATTTATATCCACACCGTCCCAACAAACACTCCTGGGGTCAGACACAGAGTGATTATTCCTCTACACGGTCCCATCAAACAATACCGGGAGTCAGACAGAGTGATTATTCCTCTACACGGTCCCATCAAACACTCCCGGGGTCAGACACAGAGTGAATCTCCCTCCACACTGTCCCATCACACACTCTCGTGGTCCGACACAGAGTGATTATTCTTCTCCACGGACCCATCAAACACTCCCGGGGTCAGTCACAGAGTGATTATTCCTCTACACGGTCCCATCACACACGCCCGGGGTCTGACACAGAATGATACTCACGCCACACTGTCCCATTACACGCTGCCGGGGTCAAACACAGAGTGAATCTTCCTCTACACATCCCATCACTCACTCCCGGGTTCAGACACAGAGTGAATTTATATCCACACCGTCCCATCATGCACTCCCGGTGTCAGACACAGAGTGATTATTCCTCTACACTGTACCATCAAACACTCCGTGGGTCAGTGATTATTCCTCTACACGGTCCCATCAAACACTCCCGGGGTCAGACACAGAGTGATTATTCCTCTACTCGGACCCATCAAACACTCCCGGGGTCAGACACAGAGTGAACTTATATCCAGACCGTCCCATCATACACTCCGGGGTTGAGACACAGAGTGATTATTCCTCTACACGGTCCCACCAAAAACTCCCGGGGTCAGACACAGAGTGATTTTTCCTCTACACGTTCCCATCAAACACTCCCGGGGTCAGACACAGAGTGAATCTCCCTCCACGCCGTCCCATCACACACTCCCGGGGTCAGACACAGAGTGATTATTCCTCAACACGAGCCCATCAAACACTGCCGGGGTCAGACACAGAGTGAATTTATATCCACACCGTCCCATCTTACACTTCCGGGGTCAGACACAGAGTGAATCTCCCTCCACACCGTCCCATCACACACTCCCGTGGTCAGACAAAGAGTGAATCTCCCTACACACCGTCCCATCACACACACCCTTGGTCAGACACAGTATGATTATTCCTCTCCACGGTCCCATCAAACACTCCCGGGGTCAGACACGGAGTGAATTTATATCCAAACCGTCCCATCATACACTCCCGGGGTCAGACCCAGAGTGATTATTCCTCTACACTGTACCATCGAACTCTCCGTGGGTCAGACACACAATGATTATTCCTCTACACGGTCCCAACAAACACTCCCGGGGTCAGACAAAGAGTGAATCTCCGTACACACCGTCCCATCACACACTCCCGTGGTCAGACACAGAATGATTATTCCTCTCCACGGTCCCATCACACTCGCCCGGGGTCAGACACAGAGTGAATCACCCACCACACCGTCCCATCACACACTCCCGGGGTCAGAAACAGAGTGATTGTTCCTCTACACCGCCCATCATACAATCCCAGGTTCAGAACCAGAGTGATTATTCCTCTACACCTCCCATCACACACTCCGGGGTCAGACACAGAGTGAATCTCCCTCAACAACTTCCCGTCACACACTCCCGTGGACAGAGAGTGATTATTTCTCTACACGGTCCCGTCACAGACTCCCGGGGTCAGACACACTGAATCTCCCTCCACAGCGTCCCATCACACATTCCCAGGGTCAGACACAGAATGATTATTCCTCTACACGGTCCCATCACACACGCCCGGGGTCAGACTCAGAGCGAAGCTCCCACCACACTGTCCCATCACACACTCCCGGTGTCAGACACAGAGAGAATCTCCCTCTACACCGCCAATCACACACTCCCGGGGTCAGACACAGAGTGAATCACCCTCCACCCCGACCCATCACACACGCCCGCTGTCAGACACAGATTGATTGTTCCTCTACACCGCCCATCACACACTCCCGGGGTCAGGCACAGAGTGATTATTCCTCTACACCGCCCATCTCGCACTCCCGGGATCAGACACAGAGTGAATCTCTCTCAACACCGTCCCATCACACACTCCCTCGGTCAGACACAGAGTGATTGTTCCTCTACACCGCCCATCACACACTCCCAGGGTCAGAACCAGAGTGATTATTCCTCTACACCTCCCATCACACACTCCCGGGGTCAGACACAGAGTGAATCTCCCTCAACACCTTCCCGTCACACACTCCCGGAGTCAGAGAGTGATTATTTCTCTACACGGTCCCATCACAGACTCCCGGGGTCAGACACACTGAATCTCCCGCCACACCGTCCCATCACACACTCCCAGGGACAGACACAGAGTGATTATTCCTCTACACGGTCCCATCACACACGCCCGGGTTCAGACACAGAGTGAAGCTCCCAAAACACCGTCCCATCACACACTCCCGGTGTCAGACACAGAGAGAATCTCCCTCTACACCGCCCATCACACACTCCCGGTGTCAGACACAGAGAGAATCTCCCTCTACACCGCCCATCACACACACCCGGGGTCAGACACAGAGTGATTCACCCTCCACACCGACCCATCACACACGCCCGGTGTCAGACACAGATTGATTGTTCCTCTACACCGCCCATCACACACTCCCGGGGTCAGGCACAGAGTGATTATTCCTCTACACCGCCCATCACACACTCCCGGCGTCAGACACAGATTGAATCTCCCTCCACACCGTCCCATCACACACTCCATTGGTCAGACACAGAGTGATTATTCCTCTACACGGTCACATCAAACGCTCCCGGGGTCAGACACAGAGTGAATCTCCCTCCGCACCGTCCCATTACACACACCCGGGGTCAGACACAGAGTGATTATTCCTCTACACGCCGTCCAATCACACACTCCCGTGGTCAGACTCAGAGTGATTATTCCTCTAAACGGTCCCATCAACCACTCCCGGAGGTCAGACACAGAGTGATTATTCCTCTACACGGTCCCATCAAACACTCCCGGGGTCAGACTCAGAGTGATTATTACTCTACACGGTACCATCAAACACGCCCGGGGTCAGACACAGAGTGATTATTCCTCTACACGGTACCATCAAACACTCCGGGGTTCAGACACAGAACGATTATTCCTCTACCCGGTCCCATCAAACACTCCCGGGGTCAGACACAGAGTGATTATTCCTCTACAAGGTCCCATCAAACACTACCGGGGTCAGACACAGAGAGATTATTTCTCTACGCGGTCCCATCACTCACTCCCTGGGTCAGACACACTGAATCTCCCGCCACACCGTCCCATCACACACTCCCAGGGACAGACACAGAGTGATTATTCCTCTACACGGTCCCATCACACACGCCCGGGGTCAGACACAGAGTGAAGCTCCCAAAACACCGTCCCATCACACACTCCTGGTGTCAGACACAGAGAGAATCTCCCTCTACACCGCCCATCACACACTCCCGGTGTCAGACACAGAGAGAATCTCCCTCTACACCGCCCATCACACACACCCGGGGTAAGACACAGAGTGATTCACCCTCCACACCGACCCATCACACACGCCCGGTGTCAGACACAGATTGATTGTTCCTCTACACCGCCCATCACACACTCCCGGGGTCAGGCACAGAGTGATTATTCCTCTACACCGCCCATCACACACTCCCGGGATCAGACACAGAGTGAATCTCTCTCAACACCGTCCCATCACACACGCCCGGGGTCAGACACAGAGTGAATCTCCTTCCATACCGTCCCATCACAATCTCCCGGGTTCAGATACAGTGTGATTATTCCTCTACACGGTCCCATCAAACACTCCGGGGGTCAGTCACAGAGTGATTATTCCTCTACACGGTACCATAAAACACTCCCGGCGTCAGACACAGATTGAATCTCCCTCCACACCGTCCCATCACACACTCCATTGGTCAGACACAGAGTGATTATTCCTCTACACGGTCCCATCAAACACTCCGTGTGTAAGACACAGAGTGATTATTCCACTACAAGGTACCATCAAACACTCCCGGGGTCAGACACAGAGTGAATCTCCCTCCGCACCGTCCCATTACACACACCCGGGGTCAGACACAGAGTGATTATTCCTCTACACGCCGTCCAATCACACACTCCCGTGGTCAGACTCAGAGTGATTATTCCTCTAAACGGTCCCATCAACCACTCCCGGAGGTCAGACACAGAGTGATTATTCCTCTACACGGTCCCATCAAACACTCCCGGGGTCAGACTCAGAGTGATTATTCCTCTACACGGTACCATCAAACACGCCCGGGGTCAGCCACAGAGTGATTATTCCTCTACACGGTACCATCAAACACTCCGGGGTTCAGACACAGAACGATTATTCCTCTACCCGGTCCCATCAAACACTCCCGGGTTCAGACACAGAGTGATTATTCCTCTACAAGGTCCCATCAAACACTACCGGGGTCAGACACAGAGTGATTATTACGCTACACGGTCCCATCAAACACTCCCGGGATCAGACACAGAGTGAATCACCCTCCACACCGTCCCATCACACACTCCCGGGGTCAGACACAGAGTGATTGTTCCTCTACACCGCCCATCACACACTCCCGGGGTCAGACGCAGAGTGATTATTCCACTACACCGCCCATCACACTCTCCCGGGGTCAGACACAGAGTGAATCTCCCTCAACACCGTCCCATGACACACTCCCTGGGTCAGACAGAGTGATTATTAGTCTACACGGTCCCATCACACACTCCCGGGGTCAGACACAGAGTGAATCTCCGTCCACACCGTCTCATCACACACTCCCGAGGACAGACACAGAGTGATTATTCCTCTACACGGTCCCATCCAACACTCCCGGGTTCAGACACAGAATGATTATTCCTCTCCACGGTCCCATCACACTCGCCCGGGGTCAGACACAGAGTGAATCACCCACCACACCGTCCCATCACACACTCCCGGGGTCAGAAACAGAGTGATTGTTCCTCTACACCGCCCATCATACAATCCCAGGGTCAGAACCAGAGTGATTATTCCTCTACACCTCCCATCACACACTCCGGGGTCAGACACAGAGTGAATCTCCCTCAACAACTTCCCGTCACACACTCCCGTGGACAGAGAGTGATTATTTCTCTACACGGTCCCGTCACAGACTCCCGGGGTCAGACACACTGAATCTCCCTCCACAGCGTCCCATCACACATTCCCAGGGTCAGACACAGAATGATTATTCCTCTACACGGTCCCATCACACACGCCCGGGGTCAGACTCAGAGCGAAGCTCCCACCACACTGTCCCATCACACACTCCCGGTGTCAGACACAGAGAGAATCTCCCTCTACACCGCCAATCACACACTCCCGGGGTCAGACACAGAGTGAATCACCCTCCACCCCGACCCATCACACACGCCCGCTGTCAGACACAGATTGATTGTTCCTCTACACCGCCCATCACACACTCCCGGGGTCAGGCACAGAGTGATTATTCCTCTACACCGCCCATCTCGCACTCCCGGGATCAGACACAGAGTGAATCTCTCTCAACACCGTCCCATCACACACTCCCTCGGTCAGACACAGAGTGATTGTTCCTCTACACCGCCCATCACACACTCCCAGGGTCAGAACCAGAGTGATTATTCCTCTACACCTCCCATCACACACTCCCGGGGTCAGACACAGAGTGAATCTCCCTCAACACCTTCCCGTCACACACTCCCGGAGTCAGAGAGTGATTATTTCTCTACACGGTCCCATCACAGACTCCCGGGGTCAGACACACTGAATCTCCCGCCACACCGTCCCATCACACACTCCCAGGGACAGACACAGAGTGATTATTCCTCTACACGGTCCCATCACACACGCCCGGGTTCAGACACAGAGTGAAGCTCCCAAAACACCGTCCCATCACACACTCCCGGTGTCAGACACAGAGAGAATCTCCCTCTACACCGCCCATCACACACTCCCGGTGTCAGACACAGAGAGAATCTCCCTCTACACCGCCCATCACACACACCCGGGGTCAGACACAGAGTGATTCACCCTCCACACCGACCCATCACACACGCCCGGTGTCAGACACAGATTGATTGTTCCTCTACACCGCCCATCTCACACTCCCGGGGTCAGGCACAGAGTGATTATTCCTCTACACCGCCCATCACACACTCCCGGGATCAGACACAGAGTGAATCTCTCTCAACACCGTCCCATCACACACGCCCGGGGTCAGACACAGAGTGAATCTCCTTCCATACCGTCCCATCACAATCTCCCGGGTTCAGATACAGTGTGATTATTCCTCTACACGGTCCCATCAAACACTCCGGGGGTCAGTCACAGAGTGATTATTCCTCTACACGGTACCATAAAACACTCCCGGCGTCAGACACAGATTGAATCTCCCTCCACACCGTCCCATCACACACTCCATTGGTCAGACACAGAGTGATTATTCCTCTACACGGTCACATCAAACGCTCCCGGGGTCAGACACAGAGTGAATCTCCCTCCGCACCGTCCCATTACACACACCCGGGGTCAGACACAGAACGATTATTCCTCTACCCGGTCCCATCAAACACTCCGGGGTTCAGACACAGAACGATTATTCCTCTACCCGGTCCCATCAAACACTCCCGGGGTCAGACACAGAGTGATTATTCCTCTACACGGTACCATCAAACACTCCGGGGTTCAGACACAGAACGATTATTCCTCTACCCGGTCCCATCAAACACTCCCGGGGTCAGACACAGAGTGATTATTCCTCTACACCGCCCATCACACTCTCCCGGGGTCAGACACAGAGAGATTATTTCTCTACGCGGTCCCATCACTCACTCCCTGGGTCAGACACACTGAATCTCCCGCCACACCGTCCCATCACACACTCCCAGGGACAGACACAGAGTGATTATTCCTCTACACGGTCCCATCACACACGCCCGGGGTCAGACACAGAGTGAAGCTCCCAAAACACCGTCCCATCACACACTCCTGGTGTCAGACACAGAGAGAATCTCCCTCTACACCGCCCATCACACACACCCGGGGTAAGACACAGAGTGATTCACCCTCCACACCGACCCATCACACACGCCCGGTGTCAGACACAGATTGATTGTTCCTCTACACCGCCCATCACACACTCCCGGGGTCAGGCACAGAGTGATTATTCCTCTACACCGCCCATCACACACTCCCGGGATCAGACACAGAGTGAATCTCTCTCAACACCGTCCCATCACACACGCCCGGGGTCAGACACAGAGTGAATCTCCTTCCATACCGTCCCATCACAATCTCCCGGGTTCAGATACAGTGTGATTATTCCTCTACACGGTCCCATCAAACACTCCGGGGGTCAGTCACAGAGTGATTATTCCTCTACACGGTACCATAAAACACTCCCGGCGTCAGACACAGAGTGAATCTCCCTCCGCACCGTCCCATTACACACACCCGGGGTCAGACACAGAGTGATTATTCCTCTACACGCCGTCCAATCACACACTCCCGTGGTCAGACTCAGAGTGATTATTCCTCTAAACGGTCCCATCAACCACTCCCGGAGGTCAGACACAGAGTGATTATTCCTCTACACGGTCCCATCAAACACTCCCGGGGTCAGACTCAGAGTGATTATTCCTCTACACGGTACCATCAAACACGCCCGGGGTCAGCCACAGAGTGATTATTCCTCTACACGGTACCATCAAACACTCCGGGGTTCAGACACAGAACGATTATTCCTCTACCCGGTCCCATCAAACACTCCCGGGTTCAGACACAGAGTGATTATTCCTCTACAAGGTCCCATCAAACACTACCGGGGTCAGACACAGAGTGATTATTACGCTACACGGTCCCATCAAACACCCACGGGAGTCAGACGCAGTGTGATTATTCCTCTACAAGGTACCATCAAACACTCCCGGGATCAGAGACAGAGTGAATCACCCTCCACACCGTCCCATCACACACTCCCGGGGTCAGACACAGAGTGATTGTTCCTCTACACCGCCCATCACACACTCCCGGGGTCAGACGCAGAGTGATTATTCCACTACACCGCCCATCACACTCTCCCGGGGTCAGACACAGAGTGAATCTCCCTCAACACCGTCCCATGACACACTCCCTGGGTCAGACAGAGAGATTATTAGTCTACACGGTCCCATCACACACTCCCGGGGTCAGACACAGAGTGAATCTCCGTCCACACCGTCTCATCACACACTCCCGAGGACAGACACAGAGTGATTATTCCTCTACACGGTCCCATCCAATTCTCCCGGGTTCAGACACAGTGTGATTATTCCTCTACACGGTCCCATCAAACACTCCGGGGGTCAGTCACAGATTGAATCTCCCTCCACACCGTCCCATCACACACTCCCCTGGTCAGACACAGAGGGATTATTCCTCAACACGGTCCCATCAAACACTCCCGGGGTCAGAAACAGAGTGATTATTCGTCTAAACGGTCCCATCACACTCTCCCGGGGTCAGACTCAGAGTGATAATTCCTCTACACGGTCCTATCACACAGGCCCGGGGTCAGACACAGAGTGAAACTCCCACCCCACAGTCCCATCACACACTCCCGGTGTCAGACAGAGTGAATCTCCCTCTACACCGCCCATCACACACTCCCGGGGTCAGACACAGAGTGAATCACCCTCCACACCGTCCCAACACACACTCCCGGTGTCAGACACAGAGTGATTGTTCCTCTTCACCGCCCATCACACACTCCCGGGGTCAGTCACAGAGTGATTATTCCACTGCACCGCCCATCACACACTCCCGGGGTCAGACACAGAGTGATTATTCCTCTACACGTTCCCATCACACACTCCCGGGGTCAGACACAGAGTGAATCTCCTTCCATACCGTCCGATCACAATCTCCCGGGGTCGGACACAGAGTGATTATTGCTCTACACGGTCCCATGAAACATTCCCGAGATCAGACACAGAGTGAATCTCCGTCCACACCGTCTCATCACACACTCCCGAGGTCAGACACAGAGTGATTGTTCCTCTACACGGTCCCATCAAACACTCCCGGGGTCAGACACAGAGTGATTATTCCTCTACACGGTCCCATCAAACACTGCCAGGGACAGACACAGAGTGATTATTCCGCTACACGGTCCCATCAAACTCTCCCGGGGGTCAGACACAGAGTGATTATTCCTCTACACGGTACCATCAAACACTCCCGGGATCAGACACAGAGTGATTGTTCCTCTAATCGGTCCCATCAAACACTCCCGGGGTCAGACACAGAGTGAATCTCCCTCCACACCGTCCCATCACACAATCCCGGGTTAGACACAGAGTCATTATTCCTCTACACGGTCCCATCAAACACTCCCGGGGTCAGACACAGAGGGATTATTCCTCTACACGGTCCCATCAAACACTCCCGGGTGTCAGACACAGAGTGATTATTCCTCTACACGGTCCCATCAAACACTCCTGGGGTCAGAAACAGAGTGATTATTCCTCTACGCGGTACCATCACACTCGCCCGGGGTCAGACACAGAGTGAAACTCCCACCACACTGTCCCATCACACACTCCCGGTGTCAGACACAGAGTGAATCTCCCTCTACACGCCCATCACACTCTCCCGTGGTCAGACACAGAGTGAATCACCCTCCACACCGTCCCATCACACACTCCCGGTGTCAGACACACAGTGAGTGTTCCTCTTCTCCGCCCATCACACACTCCCGGGGTCATACACAGAGTGATTATTCCTCCGCACGGTCCCATCACACATTCCCGGGGTCAGACACAGAGTGAATCTCCGTCCACACCGTCTCATCACACACTCCCGAGGTCAGACACAGAGTGATTATTCCTCTACTCATCAAATCAAACACTCCCGGGGTCAGACACAGAGTGATTATTCCTCTACACGGTACCATCAAACACTCTCGGGGTCAGACACATAGTGATTATTCCTCAACACGGTCCCATCAAACACTCCCGGGGTCAGAAACAGAGTGATTATTCCGCTACACTGTCCGATCAAAGCCTCCCGGGGGTCAGACACAGAGTGATTATTCCTCTACACGGTACCATCAAACACTCCCGGGGTCAAACACAGAGTGATTATTCCTCTACACGGTCCTATCAAACACTCCCGGGTTCAGACACAGAGTGATTATTCCTCTATACGGTACCATCACACTCGCCCGGTGTCAGACACAGAGTGAAACACCCTCTACACCGCCCATCACACACTCCTGGGTTCAGACACAGAGTGAATCACCCTCCACACCGTCCCATCACACACTCCCGGGGTCAGACAGAGAGTGATTGTTCCACTACACCGCCCATCACACACTCCCGGGGTCAGACACAGAGTGATCTTTCCTCTAAACCGCCTATCACACACTCATGGGGTCAGACACAGAGTGTTTATTCCTCTACATGGTCCCATCTCACAGACCCGGGGTCAGACACAGTGAATCTCACTCCACACCGTCCCATCACACACTCCCGGGGTCAGGCTCAGAGTGAATCTCCTTCCATACCGTCCCATCACACTCTCCCGGGGTCAGACACAGAGTGATTATTCCTCTACACTGTCCCAACAAACACTCCCGGAGTCAGACACAGAGTGGTTATTCCTCTACACGGTACCATCAAGCACTCCGGGGTTCAGACACAGAATGATTATTCCTCTACCCGGTCCCATCAAACACTCCCGGGGTCAGACACAGAGTGATTATTCCTCTACAAGGTCCCATCAAACACTCCCGGGGTCAGACACAGAGTGATTATTACGCTACACGGTCCCATCAAACACCCCCGGGAGTCAGACGCAGTGTGATTATTCCTCTACAAGGTGCCATCAAACACTCCCGGGATCAGAGACAGAGTGAATCACCCTCCACACCGTCCCATCACACACTCCCGGGGTCAGACACAGAGTGATTGTTCCTCTACACCGCCCATCACACTCTCCCGGGGTCAGACACAGAGTGAATCTCCCTCAACACCGTCCCATGACACACTCCCTGGGTCAGACAGAGTGATTATTAGTCTACACGGTCCCATCACACACTCCCGGGGTCAGACACAGAGTGAATCTCCGTCCACACCGTCTCATCACACACTCCCGAGGACAGACACAGAGTGATTACCCTCTACACGGTCCCATCCAACACTCCCGGGTTCAGACACAGTGTGATTATTCCTCTACACGGTCCCATCAAACACTCCGGGGGTCAGTCACAGATTGAATCTCCCTCCACACCGTCCCATCACACACTCCCCTGGTCAGACACAGAGGGATTATTCCTCAACACGGTCCCATCAAACACTCCCGGGGTCAGAAACAGAGTGATTATTCGTCTAAACGGTCCCATCACACTCTCCCGGGGTCAGACTCAGAGTGATAATTCCTCTACACGGTCCTATCACACAGGCCCGGGGTCAGACACAGAGTGAAACTCCCACCCCACAGTCCCATCACACACTCCCGGTGTCAGACAGAGTGAATCTCCCTCTACACCGCCCATCACACACTCCCGGGGTCAGACACAGAGTGAATCACCCTCCACACCGTCCCAACACACACTCCCGGTGTCAGACACAGAGTGATTGTTCCTCTTCACCGCCCATCACACACTCCCGGGGTCAGTCACAGAGTGATTATTCCACTGCACCGCCCATCACACACTCCCGGGGTCAGACACAGAGTGATTATTCCTCTACACGTTCCCATCACACACTCCCGGGGTCAGACACAGAGTGAATCTCCTTCCATACCGTCCGATCACAATCTCCCGGGGTCGGACACAGAGTGATTATTGCTCTACACGGTCCCATGAAACATTCCCGAGATCAGACACAGAGTGAATCTCCGTCCACACCGTCTCATCACACACTCCCGAGGTCAGACACAGAGTGATTGTTCCTCTACACGGTCCCATCAAACACTCCCGGGGTCAGACACAGAGTGATTATTCCTCTACACGGTCCCATCAAACACTGCCAGGGACAGACACAGAGTGATTATTCCGCTACACGGTCCCATCAAACTCTCCCGGGGGTCAGACACAGAGTGATTATTCCTCTACACGGTACCATCAAACACTCCCGGGATCAGACACAGAGTGATTGTTCCTCTAATCGGTCCCATCAAACACTCCCGGGGTCAGACACAGAGTGAATCTCCCTCCACACCGTCCCATCACACAATCCCGGCTTAGACACAGAGTCATTATTCCTCTACACGGTCCCATCAAACACTCCCGGGGTCAGACACAGAGGGATTATTCCTCTACACGGTCCCATCAAACACTCCCGGGTGTCAGACACAGAGTGATTATTCCTCTACACGGTCCCATCAAACACTCCTGGGGTCAGAAACAGAGTGATTATTCCTCTACGCGGTACCATCACACTCGCCCGGGGTCAGACACAGAGTGAAACTCCCACCACACTGTCCCATCACACACTCCCGGTGTCAGACACAGAGTGAATCTCCCTCTACACCGCCCATCACACTCTCCCGTGGTCAGACACAGAGTGAATCACCCTCCACACCGTCCCATCACACACTCCCGGTGTCAGACACACAGTGAGTGTTCCTCTTCTCCGCCCATCACACACTCCCGGGGTCATACACAGAGTGATTATTCCTCCGCACGGTCCCATCACACATTCCCGGGGTCAGACACAGAGTGAATCTCCGTCCACACCGTCTCATCACACACTCCCGAGGTCAGACACAGAGTGATTATTCCTCTACTCATCAAATCAAACACTCCCGGGGTCAGACACAGAGTGATTATTCCTCTACACGGTACCATCAAACACTCTCGGGGTCAGACACATAGTGATTATTCCTCAACACGGTCCCATCAAACACTCCCGGGGTCAGACACAGAGTGATTATTCCGCTACACTGTCCCATCAAAGCCTCCCGGGGGTCAGACACAGAGTGATTATTCCTCTACACGGTACCATCAAACACTCCCGGGGTCAAACACAGAGTGATTATTCCTCTACACGGTCCTATCAAACACTCCCGGGTTCAGACACAGAGTGATTATTCCTCTATACGGTACCATCACACTCGCCCGGTGTCAGACACAGAGTGAAACTCCCTCTACACCGCCCATCACACACTCCTGGGTTCAGACACAGAGTGAATCACCCTCCACACCGTCCCATCACACACTCCCGGGGTCAGACAGAGAGTGATTGTTCCACTACACCGCCCATCACACACTCCCGGGGTCAGACACAGAGTGATCTTTCCTCTAAACCGCCAATCACACACTCATGGGGTCAGACACAGAGTGTTTATTCCTCTACATGGTCCCATCTCACAGACCCGGGGTCAGACACAGTGAATCTCACTCCACACCGTCCCATCACACACTCCCGGGGTCAGGCTCAGAGTGAATCTCCTTCCATACCGTCCCATCACACTCTCCCGGGGTCAGACACAGAGTGATTATTCCTCTACACTGTCCCAACAAACACTCCCGGAGTCAGACACAGAGTGGTTATTCCTCTACACGGTACCATCAAGCACTCCGGGGTTCAGACACAGAATGATTATTCCTCTACCCGGTCCCATCAAACACTCCCGGGGTCAGACACAGAGTGATTATTCCTCTACAAGGTCCCATCAAACACTCCCGGGGTCAGACACAGAGTGATTATTACGCTACACGGTCCCATCAAACACCCCCGGGAGTCAGACGCAGTGTGATTATTCCTCTACAAGGTGCCATCAAACACTCCCGGGATCAGAGACAGAGTGAATCACCCTCCACACCGTCCCATCACACACTCCCGGGGTCAGACACAGAGTGATTGTTCCTCTACACCGCCCATCACACTCTCCCGGGGTCAGACACAGAGTGAATCTCCCTCAACACCGTCCCATGACACACTCCCTGGGTCAGACAGAGTGATTATTAGTCTACACGGTCCCATCACACACTCCCGGGGTCAGACACAGAGTGAATCTCCGTCCACACCGTCTCATCACACACTCCCGAGGACAGACACAGAGTGATTACCTTCTACACGGTCCCATCCAACACTCCCGGGTTCAGACACAGTGTGATTATTCCTCTACACGGTCCCATCAAACACTCCGGGGGTCAGTCACAGATTGAATCTCCCTCCACACCGTCCCATCACACACTCCCCTGGTCAGACACAGAGGGATTATTCCTCAACACGGTCCCATCAAACACTCCCGGGGTCAGAAACAGACCGAATCTCCCTCCACTCCGTCCCATCACACACTCCATTGGTCAGACACAGAGTGATTATTCCTCTACAAGGTACCATCAAACACTCCCGGGGTCAGACACAGAGTGATTATTACGGTACACGGTCCCATCAAACACCCCCGGGAGTCAGACGCAGTGTGATTATTCCTCTACACGGTACCATCAAACACTCCCGGGATCAGAGACAGAGTGAATCACCCTCCACACCGTCCCATCACACACTCCCGGGGTCAGACACAGAGTGATTGTTCCTCTACACCGCCCATCACACACTCCCGGGGTCAGACACAGAGTGATTATTCCACTACACCGCCCATCACACTCTCCCGGGGTCAGACACAGAGTGAATCTCCCTCAACACCATCCCATCACACACTCCCTGGTTCAGACACAGAGTGATTATTCCTCTACACGGTCCCATCAAACACTCCCGGGGTCAGACACAGAGTGAATCTCCTTCCGTACCGTCCGATCACAATCTCCCGGGGTCGGACACAGAATGATTATTCCTCTACACGGTCCCATGAAACATTCCCGAGATCAGACACAGAGTGAATCTCCGTCCACACCGTCTCATCACACACTCCCGAGGTCAGACACAGTGTGATTATTCCTCTACACTGTCACATCACACACTCCCGGTGTCAGACACAGAGTGAGTCTCCCTCTACACCGCCCATCACACACTCCAGAGGTCAGACACAGAGTGAATCACCCTCCACACCGTCCCATCACACACTCCCGGGTTAGACACAGAGTGATTATTCCTCTACACCGTCCCATCACACTCTCCCGGGGTCAGACACAGAGTTATTGTTCCTCTACACCGTCCATCACACACTCCCGGGGTCAGAAACAGAGTGAATCTCCCTCAACACCGTCCCATCACACACTTCCTGTGTCAGACACAGTGTGATTATTCGTCTACACGGTCCCATCACACACTCCCGGCGTCAGACACAGTGAATCTCCCTCCACCCCGTCACATCACACACTCCCGGTGTCAGACTCAGAGTGATTATTCCTCTACACGGTCCCATCACACACGCCCGGGGTCAGACACAGAGTGAAACTCCCACCACACTGTCCCATCACACACTCCCGGTGTCTGACACAGAGTGATTATTCCTCTACACCGTCCCATCACACTCTCCCGGGGTCAGACACAGAGTTATTGTTCCTCTACACCGTCCATCACACACTCCCGGGGTCAGAAACAGAGTGAATCTCCCTCAACACCGTCCCATCACACACTTCCTGGGTCAGACACAGTGTGATTATTCGTCTACACGGTCCCATCACACACTCCCGGCGTCAGACACAGTGAATCTCCCTCCACCCCGTCACATCACACACTCCCGGTGTCAGACTCAGAGTGATTATTCCTCTACACGGTCCCATCACACACGCCCGGGGTCAGACAAAGAGTGAAACTCCCACCACACTGTCCCATCACACACTCCCGGTGTCTGACACAGAGTGATTATTCCTCTACACCGTCCCATCACACTCTCCCGGGGTCAGACACAGAGTGATTGTTCCTCTTCACCGCCCATCACACACTCCCGGGGTCAGACACAGAGGGATTATTCCTCAACACGGTCCCATCAAACACTCCCGGGGTCAGAAACAGACCGAATCTCCCTCCACTCCGTCCCATCACACACTCCATTGGTCAGACACAGAGTGATTATTCCTCTACAAGGTACCATCAAACACTCCCGGGGTCAGACACAGAGTGATTATTACGGTACACGGTCCCATCAAACACCCCCGGGAGTCAGACGCAGTGTGATTATTCCTCTACACGGTACCATCAAACACTCCCGGGATCAGAGACAGAGTGAATCACCCTCCACACCGTCCCATCACACACTCCCGGGGTCAGACACAGAGTGATTGTTCCTCTACACCGCCCATCACACACTCCCGGGGTCAGACACAGAGTGATTATTCCACTACACCGCCCATCACACTCTCCCGGGGTCAGACACAGAGTGAATCTCCCTCAACACCATCCCATCACACACTCCCTGGTTCAGACACAGAGTGATTATTCCTCTACACGGTCCCATCAAACACTCCCGGGGTCAGACACAGAGTGAATCTCCTTCCGTACCGTCCGATCACAATCTCCCGGGGTCGGACACAGAATGATTATTCCTCTACACGGTCCCATGAAACATTCCCGAGATCAGACACAGAGTGAATCTCCGTCCACACCGTCTCATCACACACTCCCGAGGTCAGACACAGTGTGATTATTCCTCTACACTGTCACATCACACACTCCCGGTGTCAGACACAGAGTGAGTCTCCCTCTACACCGCCCATCACACACTCCAGAGGTCAGACACAGAGTGAATCACCCTCCACACCGTCCCATCACACACTCCCGGGTTAGACACAGAGTGATTATTCCTCTACACCGTCCCATCACACTCTCCCGGGGTCAGACACAGAGTTATTGTTCCTCTACACCGTCCATCACACACTCCCGGGGTCAGAAACAGAGTGAATCTCCCTCAACACCGTCCCATCACACACTTCCTGTGTCAGACACAGTGTGATTATTCGTCTACACGGTCCCATCACACACTCCCGGCGTCAGACACAGTGAATCTCCCTCCACCCCGTCACATCACACACTCCCGGTGTCAGACTCAGAGTGATTATTCCTCTACACGGTCCCATCACACACGCCCGGGGTCAGACACAGAGTGAAACTCCCACCACACTGTCCCATCACACACTCCCGGTGTCTGACACAGAGTGATTATTCCTCTACACCGTCCCATCACACTCTCCCGGGGTCAGACACAGAGTTATTGTTCCTCTACACCGTCCATCACACACTCCCGGGGTCAGAAACAGAGTGAATCTCCCTCAACACCGTCCCATCACACACTTCCTGGGTCAGACACAGTGTGATTATTCGTCTACACGGTCCCATCACACACTCCCGGCGTCAGACACAGTGAATCTCCCTCCACCCCGTCACATCACACACTCCCGGTGTCAGACTCAGAGTGATTATTCCTCTACACGGTCCCATCACACACGCCCGGGGTCAGACAAAGAGTGAAACTCCCACCACACTGTCCCATCACACACTCCCGGTGTCTGACACAGAGTGATTATTCCTCTACACCGTCCCATCACACTCTCCCGGGGTCAGACACAGAGTGATTGTTCCTCTTCACCGCCCATCACACACTCCCGGGGTCAGACACAGAGTGATTATTCCTCTACACGGTCCCATCACACACGCCCGGGGTCAGACACAGAGTGAAACTCCCTCTACACCGCCCATCACACACTCCCGGGGTCACACACAGAGTGAATCACCCTCCACACCGTCCCATCACACTCTCCCGGGGTCAGACACAGAGTGATTGTTCCTCTTCACCGCCCATCACACACTCCCGGGGTCTGACACAGAGTGATTATTCCTCTACACCGTCCCATCACACTCTCCCGGGGTCAGACACAGAGTGATTGTTCCTCTTCACCGCCCATCACACACTCCCGGGGTCAGACACAGAGTGATTATTCCTCTACAAGGTCACATCAAACACTCCCGGGGTCAGACACAGAGTGATTATTCCGCTACACGGTCCCATCAAACTCTCCCGGGGGTCAGACACAGAGTGATTATTCCTCTACACGGTCCCATCAAACACTCCCGGGGTCAGACACAGAGTGATTATTCCTCTACACGGTCCAATCAAACACTCCCGGGGTCAGACACAGAGTGAAACTCCCTCTACACCGCCCATCACACACTCCCGGGGTCACACACAGAGTGAATCACCCTCCACACCGTCCCATCACACACTCCCGGGGTCAGGCTCCGAGGGAATCTCCTTCCATACCGTCCCATCACACTCTCCCGGGGTCAGACACAGAGTGATTATTGCTCTACACGGTCCAATCAAACTCTCCCGGGGTCAGACACAGAGTGAATCTCCATCCACACCGTCTCATCACACACTCCCGAGGTAAGACACCGAGTGATTATTCCTCTACACGGTCCCATCAAACACTTCCGGGGTTATGTCACAGAGTGATTATTCCTCTACACGGTCCCATCAAACTCTCCCGGGGTCAGACACAGAGTGAATCTCCTTCAACACCGTCCCATCACTCACACCCTGGGTCAGACACAGAGTGAATCTCCCTCCGCACCGTCCCATCACTCACACCCTGGGTCAGACACAGAGTGAATCTCCCTCCGCACCGTCCCATGAAACACACCAGTGGTCAGACACAGAGTGATTATTCCTCTACACGGTCCCATCAAACACTCCCGGGGTCAGACACAGAGTGAATTTCCCTTCACGCCGTCCAATCACACGCTCCCGGGGTCAGACACAGAGTGATTATTCCTCTACACGGTCCAATCAACCACTCCCGGAGGTCAGACACAGAGTGATTATTCCTCTACACGGTCCCATCAAACACTCCCGGGGTCAGACTCAGAGTGATTATTCCTCTACACGGTACCATCAACACGCCCGTGGTCAGACACAGAGTGATTATTCCTCTACACGGTACCATCAAACACTCCGGGGGTCAGACACAGAATGATTATTCCTCTACACGGTCCCATCAAACACTCCCGGGGATCAGACACTGAGTGATTATTCCTCTACACCGTCCCATCACACACTCCCGGGGTCAGACACAGAGAGTTTGTTCCTCTACACCGCCCATCACACACTCCCGGGGTCAGACACAGAGTGATTATTCCTCTACACCGCCCATCACACTCTCCCGGGGTCAGACACAGAGTGAATCTCCCTCAACACCGTCCCATCACACACTCCCTGGGTCAGACACAGAGTGATTATTCGTCTAAACGGTCCCATCACACTCTCCCGGGGTCAGACTCAGAGTGATAATTCCTCTACACGGTCCTATCACACAGGCCCGGGGTCAGACACAGAGTGAAACTCCCACCCCACAGTCCCATCACACACTCCCGGTGTCAGACAGAGTGAATCTCCCTCTACACCGCCCATCACACACTCCCGGGGTCAGACACAGAGTGAATCACCCTCCACACCGTCCCAACACACACTCCCGGTGTCAGACACAGAGTGATTGTTCCTCTTCACCGCCCATCACACACTCCCGGGGTCAGTCACAGAGTGATTATTCCACTGCACCGCCCATCACACACTCCCGGGGTCAGACACAGAGTGATTGTTCCGCTTCACCGCCCATCACACACTCCCGGGGTCAGACACAGAGTGATTATTCCTCTACACGGTCCCATCACACACGCCCGGGGTCAGACACAGAGTGAATCACCATCCACACCTTCCCATCACACACTTGCGGGGTCAGACACAGAGTGATTATTCCGCTACACGGTCCCATCAAACACTCTCGGGGTCAGACACAGAGTGATTATTCCTCTACAAGGTCACATCAAACACTCCCGGGGTCAGACACAGAGTGATTATTCCGCTACACGGTCCCATCAAACTCTCCCGGGGGTCAGACACAGAGTGATTATTCCTCTACACGGTACCATCAAACACTCCCGGGGTCAGACACAGAGTGATTTTTCCTCTACACGGTCCCATCAAACACACCCGGGGTCAGACACAGAGTGAATCTCCCTCCACACCGTCCCATCACACACTCCCGGGTTAGACAAAGAGTGATTATTCCTCTACACGGTCCCATCAAACACTCACGGGGACAGACACAGAGTGATTATTCCTCTACACGGTCCTATCAAACACTCCCTGGGGTCAGACACTGAGTGATTATTCCTCAGCACGGTACCATCAAACACTCCCGGGGACAGGCACAGAGTGATTATTCCTCTACACAGTCCCATCAAACACACCCTGGGGTCAGACACTGAGTGAAACTCCCTCTACACCGCCCATCACACTCTCCCGGGGTCACACACAGAGTGAATCACCCTCCACACCGTCCCATCACACACTCCCGGGGTCAGACACAGAGTGATTATTCCTCTACACCGCCCATCACACACTCATGTGGTCAGACACAGAGTGATTATTCCTCACACGGTCCCATCTCACACTCCCGGGGTCAGACACAGTGAATCTCCTTCCACAACGTCCCATCACACACTCCCGGGGTCAGGCTCCGAGGGAATCTCCTTCCTTACCGTCCCATCACACTCTCCCGGGGTCAGACACAGAGTGATTATTGCTCTACACGGTCCAATCAAATACTCCCGGGGTCAGACACAGAGTGAATCTCCATCCACACCGTCTCATCACACACTCCCGAGGAAAGACACCGAGTGATTATTCCTGTACACGGTCCCATCCAACACTCCCGGGGGTCAGACACAGTGTGATTATTCCTCTATACGATCCCATCACACACTCCCTGGTTCAGACACAGAGTGATTATTCGTCTAAACGGTCCCATCACACTCTCCCGGGGTCAGACTCAGAGTGATAATTCCTCTACACGGTCCTATCACACAGGCCCGGGGTCAGACACAGAGTGAAACTCCCACCCCACAGTCCCATCACACACTCCCGGTGTCAGACAGAGTGAATCTCCCTCTACACCGCCCATCACACACTCCCGGGGTCAGACACAGAGTGAATCACCCTCCACACCGTCCCAACACACACTCCCGGTGTCAGACACAGAGTGATTGTTCCTCTTCACCGCCCATCACACACTCCCGGGGTCAGTCACAGAGTGATTATTCCACTGCACCGCCCATCACACACTCCCGGGGTCAGACACAGAGTGATTGTTCCTCTTCACCGCCCATCACACACTACCGGGGTCAGACACAGAGTGATTATTCCTCTACACGGTCCCATCACACACGCCCGGGGTCAGACACAGAGTGAATCACCATCCACACCTTCCCATCACACACTTGCGGGGTCAGACACAGAGTGATTATTCCGCTACACGGTCCCATCAAACACTCTCGGGGTCAGACAAAGAGTGATTATTCCTCTACAAGGTCCCATCAAACACTCCCGGGGTCAGACACAGAGTGATTATTCCGCTACACGGTCCCATCAAACTCTCCCGGGGGTCAGACACAGAGTGATTATTCCTCTACACGGTACCATCAAACACTCCCGGGGTCAGACACAGAGTGATTTTTCCTCTACACGGTCCCATCAAACACACCCGGGGTCAGACACAGAGTGAATCTCCCTCCACACCGTCCCATCACACACTCCCGGGTTAGACAAAGAGTGATTATTCCTCTACACGGTCCCATCAAACACTCACGGGGACAGACACAGAGTGATTATTCCTCTACACGGTCCTATCAAACACTCCCTGGGGTCAGACACTGAGTGATTATTCCTCTACACGATACCATCAAACACTCCCGGGGACAGGCACAGAGTGATTATTCCTCTACACAGTCCCATCAAACACACTCCCGGGGTCAGACACAGAGTGATTATTCCTCTACACCGCCCATCACACACTCATGGGGTCAGACACAGAGTGATTATTCCTCACACGGTCCCATCACACACTCCCGGGGTCAGACACGGAGTGATTATTCCTCTACACCGCCCATCACACTCTCCCTGGGTCAGACACAGAGTGAATCTCCGTCAACACCGTCCCATCACACACTCCCTGGGTCAGACACAGAGTGATTATTCGTCTAAACGGTCCCATCACACTCTCCCGGGGTCAGACTCAGAGTGATAATTCCTCTACACGGTCCTATCACACAGGCCCGGGGTCAGACACAGAGTGAAACTCCCACCCCACAGTCCCATCACACACTCCCGGTGTCAGACACAGAGAGAATCTCCCTCTACACCGCCCATCACACACACCCGGGGTAAGACACAGAGTGATTCACCCTCCACACCGACCCATCACACACGCCCGGTGTCAGACACAGATTGATTGTTCCTCTACACCGCCCATCACACACTCCCGGGGTCAGGCACAGAGTGATTATTCCTCTACACCGCCCATCACACACTCCCGGGATCAGACACAGAGTGAATCTCTCTCAACACCGTCCCATCACACACGCCCGGGGTCAGACACAGAGTGAATCTCCTTCCATACCGTCCCATCACAATCTCCCGGGTTCAGATACAGTGTGATTATTCCTCTACACGGTCCCATCAAACACTCCGGGGGTCAGTCACAGAGTGATTATTCCTCTACACGGTACCATAAAACACTCCCGGCGTCAGACACAGAGTGAATCTCCCTCCGCACCGTCCCATTACACACACCCGGGGTCAGACACAGAGTGATTATTCCTCTACACGCCGTCCAATCACACACTCCCGTGGTCAGACTCAGAGTGATTATTCCTCTAAACGGTCCCATCAACCACTCCCGGAGGTCAGACACAGAGTGATTATTCCTCTACACGGTCCCATCAAACACTCCCGGGGTGAGACTCAGAGTGATTATTCCTCTACACGGTACCATCAAACACGCCCGGGGTCAGCCACAGAGTGATTATTCCTCTACACGGTACCATCAAACACTCCGGGGTTCAGACACAGAACGATTATTCCTCTACCCGGTCCCATCAAACACTCCCGGGTTCAGACACAGAGTGATTATTACGCTACACGGTCCCATCAAACACCCACGGGAGTCAGACGCAGTGTGATTATTCCTCTACAAGGTACCATCAAACACTCCCGGGATCAGAGACAGAGTGAATCACCCTCCACACCGTCCCATCACACACTCCCGGGGTCAGACACAGAGTGATTGTTCCTCTACACCGCCCATCACACACTCCCGGGGTCAGACGCAGAGTGATTATTCCACTACACCGCCCATCACACTCTCCCGGGGTCAGACACAGAGTGAATCTCCCTCAACACCGTCCCATGACACACTCCCTGGGTCAGACAGAGTGATTATTAGTCTACACGGTCCCATCACACACTCCCGGGGTCAGACACAGAGTGAATCTCCGTCCACACCGTCTCATCACACACTCCCGAGGACAGACACAGAGTGATTATTCCTCTACACGGTCCCATCCAACACTCCCGGGTTCAGACACAGTGTGATTATTCCTCTACACGGTCCCATCAAACACTCCGGGGGTCAGTCACAGATTGAATCTCCCTCCACACCGTCCCATCACACACTCCCCTGGTCAGACACAGAGGGATTATTCCTCAACACGGTCCCATCAAACACTCCCGGGGTCAGAAACAGAGTGATTATTCGTCTAAACGGTCCCATCACACTCTCCCGGGGTCAGACTCAGAGTGATAATTCCTCTACACGGTCCTATCACACAGGCCCGGGGTCAGACACAGAGTGAAACTCCCACCCCACAGTCCCATCACACACTCCCGGTGTCAGACAGAGTGAATCTCCCTCTACACCGCCCATCACACACTCCCGGGGTCAGACACAGAGTGAATCACCCTCCACACCGTCCCAACACACACTCCCGGTGTCAGACACAGAGTGATTGTTCCTCTTCACCGCCCATCACACACTCCCGGGGTCAGTCACAGAGTGATTATTCCACTGCACCGCCCATCACACACTCCCGGGGTCAGACACAGAGTGATTATTCCTCTACACGTTCCCATCACACACTCCCGGGGTCAGACACAGAGTGAATCTCCTTCCATACCGTCCGATCACAATCTCCCGGGGTCGGACACAGAGTGATTATTGCTCTACACGGTCCCATGAAACATTCCCGAGATCAGACACAGAGTGAATCTCCGTCCACACCGTCTCATCACACACTCCCGAGGTCAGACACAGAGTGATTGTTCCTCTACACGGTCCCATCAAACACTCCCGGGGTCAGACACAGAGTGATTATTCCTCTACACGGTCCCATCAAACACTGCCAGGGACAGACACAGAGTGATTATTCCGCTACACGGTCCCATCAAACTCTCCCGGGGGTCAGACACAGAGTGATTATTCCTCTACACGGTACCATCAAACACTCCCGGGATCAGACACAGAGTGATTGTTCCTCTAATCGGTCCCATCAAACACTCCCGGGGTCAGACACAGAGTGAATCTCCCTCCACACCGTCCCATCACACAATCCCGGGTTAGACACAGAGTCATTATTCCTCTACACGGTCCCATCAAACACTCCCGGGGTCAGACACAGAGGGATTATTCCTCTACACGGTCCCATCAAACACTCCCGGGTGTCAGACACAGAGTGATTATTCCTCTACACGGTCCCATCAAACACTCCTGGGGTCAGAAACAGAGTGATTATTCCTCTACGCGGTACCATCACACTCGCCCGGGGTCAGACACAGAGTGAAACTCCCACCACACTGTCCCATCACACACTCCCGGTGTCAGACACAGAGTGAATCTCCCTCTACACCGCCCATCACACTCTCCAGTGGTCAGACACAGAGTGAATCACCCTCCACACCGTCCCATCACACACTCCCGGTGTCAGACACACAGTGAGTGTTCCTCTTCTCCGCCCATCACACACTCCCGGGGTCAGTCACAGAGTGATTATTCCTCTACACGGTACCATAAAACACTCCCGGCGTCAGACACAGAGTGAATCTCCCTCCGCACCGTCCCATTACACACACCCGGGGTCAGACACAGAGTGATTATTCCTCTACACGCCGTCCAATCACACACTCCCGTGGTCAGACTCAGAGTGATTATTCCTCTAAACGGTCCCATCAACCACTCCCGGAGGTCAGACACAGAGTGATTATTCCTCTACACGGTCCCATCAAACACTCCCGGGGTCAGACTCAGAGTGATTATTCCTCTACACGGTACCATCAAACACGCCCGGGGTCAGCCACAGAGTGATTATTCCTCTACACGGTACCATCAAACACTCCGGGGTTCAGACACAGAACGATTATTCCTCTACCCGGTCCCATCAAACACTCCCGGGTTCAGACACAGAGTGATTATTCCTCTACACGGTCCCATCAAACACTCCCGGGGTCAGACTCAGAGTGATTATTCCTCTACACGGTACCATCAAACACGCCCGGGGTCAGCCACAGAGTGATTATTCCTCTACACGGTACCATCAAACACTCCGGGGTTCAGACACAGAACGATTATTCCTCTACCCGGTCCCATCAAACACTCCCGGGTTCAGACACAGAGTGATTATTCCTCTACAAGGTCCCATCAAACACTCCCGGGTTCAGACACAGAGTGATTATTACGCTACACGGTCCCATCAAACACCCCCGGGAGTCAGACGCAGTGTGATTATTCCTCTTCAAGGTACCATCAAACACTCCCGGGATCAGAGACAGAGTGAATCACCCTCCACACCGTCCCATCACACACTCCCGGGGTCAGACACAGAGTGATTGTTCCTCTACACCGCCCATCACACACTCCCGGGGTCAGACGCAGAGTGATTATTCCACTACACCGCCCATCACACTCTCCCGGGGTCAGACACAGAGTGAATCTCCCTCAACACCGTCCCATGACACACTCCCTGGGTCAGACAGAGTGATTATTAGTCTACACGGTCCCATCACACACTCCCGGGGTCAGACACAGAGTGAATCTCCGTCCACACCGTCTCATCACACACTCCCGAGGACAGACACAGAGTGATTATTCCTCTACACGGTCCCATCCAATTCTCCCGGGTTCAGACACAGTGTGATTATTCCTCTACACGGTCCCATCAAACACTCCGGGGGTCAGTCACAGATTGAATCTCCCTCCACACCGTCCCATCACACACTCCCCTGGTCAGACACAGAGGGATTATTCCTCAACACGGTCCCATCAAACACTCCCGGGGTCAGAAACAGAGTGATTATTCGTCTAAACGGTCCCATCACACTCTCCCGGGGTCAGACTCAGAGTGATAATTCCTCTACACGGTCCTATCACACAGGCCCGGGGTCAGACACAGAGTGAAACTCCCACCCCACAGTCCCATCACACACTCCCGGTGTCAGACAGAGTGAATCTCCCTCTACACCGCCCATCACACACTCCCGGGGTCAGACACAGAGTGAATCACCCTCCACACCGTCCCAACACACACTCCCGGTGTCAGACACAGAGTGATTGTTCCTCTTCACCGCCCATCACACACTCCCGGGGTCAGTCACAGAGTGATTATTCCACTGCACCGCCCATCACACACTCCCGGGGTCAGACACAGAGTGATTATTCCTCTACACGTTCCCATCACACACTCCCGGGGTCAGACACAGAGTGAATCTCCTTCCATACCGTCCGATCACAATCTCCCGGGGTCGGACACAGAGTGATTATTGCTATACACGGTCCCATGAAACATTCCCGAGATCAGACACAGAGTGAATCTCCGTCCACACCGTCTCATCACACACTCCCGAGGTCAGACACAGAGTGATTGTTCCTCTACACGGTCCCATCAAACACTCCCGGGGTCAGACACAGAGTGATTATTCCTCTACACGGTCCCATCAAACACTGCCAGGGACAGACACAGAGTGATTATTCCGCTACACGGTCCCATCAAACTCTCCCGGGGGTCAGACACAGAGTGATTATTCCTCTACACGGTACCATCAAACACTCCCGGGATCAGACACAGAGTGATTGTTCCTCTAATCGGTCCCATCAAACACTCCCGGGGTCAGACACAGAGTGAATCTCCCTCCACACCGTCCCATCACACAATCCCGGGTTAGACACAGAGTCATTATTCCTCTACACGGTCCCATCAAACACTCCCGGGGTCAGACACAGAGGGATTATTCCTTTACACGGTCCCATCAAACACTCCCGGGTGTCAGACACAGAGTGATTATTCCTCTACACGGTCCCATCAAACACTCCTGGGGTCAGAAACAGAGTGATTATTCCTCTACGCGGTACCATCACACTCGCCCGGGGTCAGACACAGAGTGAAACTCCCACCACACTGTCCCATCACACACTCCCGGTGTCAGACACAGAGTGAATCTCCCTCTACACGCCCATCACACTCTCCCGTGGTCAGACACAGAGTGAATCACCCTCCACACCGTCCCATCACACACTCCCGGTGTCAGACACACAGTGAGTGTTCCTCTTCTCCGCCCATCACACACTCCCGGGGTCATACACAGAGTGATTATTCCTCCGCACGGTCCCATCACACATTCCCGGGGTCAGACACAGAGTGAATCTCCGTCCACACCGTCTCATCACACACTCCCGAGGTCAGACACAGAGTGATTATTCCTCTACTCATCAAATCAAACACTCCCGGGGTCAGACACAGAGTGATTATTCCTCTACACGGTACCATCAAACACTCTCGGGGTCAGACACATAGTGATTATTCCTCAACACGGTCCCATCAAACACTCCCGGGGTCAGAAACAGAGTGATTATTCCGCTACACTGTCCGATCAAAGCCTCCCGGGGGTCAGACACAGAGTGATTATTCCTCTACACGGTACCATCAAACACTCCCGGGGTCAAACACAGAGTGATTATTCCTCTACACGGTCCTATCAAACACTCCCGGGTTCAGACACAGAGTGATTATTCCTCTATACGGTACCATCACACTCGCCCGGTGTCAGACACAGAGTGAAACTCCCTCTACACCGCCCATCACACACTCCTGGGTTCAGACACAGAGTGAATCACCCTCCACACCGTCCCATCACACACTCCCGGGGTCAGACAGAGAGTGATTGTTCCACTACACCGCCCATCACACACTCCCGGGGTCAGACACAGAGTGATCTTTCCTCTAAACCGCCTATCACACACTCATGGGGTCAGACACAGAGTGTTTATTCCTCTACATGGTCCCATCTCACAGACCCGGGGTCAGACACAGTGAATCTCACTCCACACCGTCCCATCACACACTCCCGGGGTCAGGCTCAGAGTGAATCTCCTTCCATACCGTCCCATCACACTCTCCCGGGGTCAGACACAGAGTGATTATTCCTCTACACTGTCCCAACAAACACTCCCGGAGTCAGACACAGAGTGGTTATTCCTCTACACGGTACCATCAAGCACTCCGGGGTTCAGACACAGAATGATTATTCCTCTACCCGGTCCCATCAAACACTCCCGGGAGTCAGACGCAGTGTGATTATTCCTCTACAAGGTGCCATCAAACACTCCCGGGATCAGAGACAGAGTGAATCACCCTCCACACCGTCCCATCACACACTCCCGGGGTCAGACACAGAGTGATTGTTCCTCTACACCGCCCATCACACTCTCCCGGGGTCAGACACAGAGTGAATCTCCCTCAACACCGTCCCATGACACACTCCCTGGGTCAGACAGAGTGATTATTAGTCTACACGGTCCCATCACACACTCCCGGGGTCAGACACAGAGTGAATCTCCGTCCACACCGTCTCATCACACACTCCCGAGGACAGACACAGAGTGATTACCCTCTACACGGTCCCATCCAACACTCCCGGGTTCAGACACAGTGTGATTATTCCTCTACACGGTCCCATCAAACACTCCGGGGGTCAGTCACAGATTGAATCTCCCTCCACACCGTCCCATCACACACTCCCCTGGTCAGACACAGAGGGATTATTCCTCAACACGGTCCCATCAAACACTCCCGGGGTCAGAAACAGAGTGATTATTCGTCTAAACGGTCCCATCACACTCTCCCGGGGTCAGACTCAGAGTGATAATTCCTCTACACGGTCCTATCACACAGGCCCGGGGTCAGACACAGAGTGAAACTCCCACCCCACAGTCCCATCACACACTCCCGGTGTCAGACAGAGTGAATCTCCCTCTACACCGCCCATCACACACTCCCGGGGTCAGACACAGAGTGAATCACCCTCCACACCGTCCCAACACACACTCCCGGTGTCAGACACAGAGTGATTGTTCCTCTTCACCGCCCATCACACACTCCCGGGGTCAGTCACAGAGTGATTATTCCACTGCACCGCCCATCACACACTCCCGGGGTCAGACACAGAGTGATTATTCCTCTACACGTTCCCATCACACACTCCCGGGGTCAGACACAGAGTGAATCTCCTTCCATACCGTCCGATCACAATCTCCCGGGGTCGGACACAGAGTGATTATTGCTCTACACGGTCCCATGAAACATTCCCGAGATCAGACACAGAGTGAATCTCCGTCCACACCGTCTCATCACACACTCCCGAGGTCAGACACAGAGTGATTGTTCCTCTACACGGTCCCATCAAACACTCCCGGGGTCAGACACAGAGTGATTATTCCTCTACACGGTCCCATCAAACACTGCCAGGGACAGACACAGAGTGATTATTCCGCTACACGGTCCCATCAAACTCTCCCGGGGGTCAGACACAGAGTGATTATTCCTCTACACGGTACCATCAAACACTCCCGGGATCAGACACAGAGTGATTGTTCCTCTAATCGGTCCCATCAAACACTCCCGGGGTCAGACACAGAGTGAATCTCCCTCCACACCGTCCCATCACACAATCCCGGGTTAGACACAGAGTCATTATTCCTCTACACGGTCCCATCAAACACTCCCGGGGTCAGACACAGAGGGATTATTCCTCTACACGGTCCCATCAAACACTCCCGGGTGTCAGACACAGAGTGATTATTCCTCTACACGGTCCCATCAAACACTCCTGGGGTCAGAAACAGAGTGATTATTCCTCTACGCGGTACCATCACACTCGCCCGGGGTCAGACACAGAGTGAAACTCCCACCACACTGTCCCATCACACACTCCCGGTGTCAGACACAGAGTGAATCTCCCTCTACACCGCCCATCACACTCTCCCGTGGTCAGACACAGAGTGAATCACCCTCCACACCGTCCCATCACACACTCCCGGTGTCAGACACACAGTGAGTGTTCCTCTTCTCCGCCCATCACACACTCCCGGGGTCATACACAGAGTGATTATTCCTCCGCACGGTCCCATCACACATTCCCGGGGTCAGACACAGAGTGAATCTCCGTCCACACCGTCTCATCACACACTCCCGAGGTCAGACACAGAGTGATTATTCCTCTACTCATCAAATCAAACACTCCCGGGGTCAGACACAGAGTGATTATTCCTCTACACGGTACCATCAAACACTCTCGGGGTCAGACACATAGTGATTATTCCTCAACACGGTCCCATCAAACACTCCCGGGGTCAGACACAGAGTGATTATTCCGCTACACTGTCCCATCAAAGCCTCCCGGGGGTCAGACACAGAGTGATTATTCCTCTACACGGTACCATCAAACACTCCCGGGGTCAAACACAGAGTGATTATTCCTCTACACGGTCCTATCAAACACTCCCGGGTTCAGACACAGAGTGATTATTCCTCTATACGGTACCATCACACTCGCCCGGTGTCAGACACAGAGTGAAACTCCCTCTACACCGCCCATCACACACTCCTGGGTTCAGACACAGAGTGAATCACCCTCCACACCGTCCCATCACACACTCCCGGGGTCAGACAGAGAGTGATTGTTCCACTACACCGCCCATCACACACTCCCGGGGTCAGACACAGAGTGATCTTTCCTCTAAACCGCCTATCACACACTCATGGGGTCAGACACAGAGTGTTTATTCCTCTACATGGTCCCATCTCACAGACCCGGGGTCAGACACAGTGAATCTCACTCCACACCGTCCCATCACACACTCCCGGGGTCAGGCTCAGAGTGAATCTCCTTCCATACCGTCCCATCACACTCTCCCGGGGTCAGACACAGAGTGATTATTCCTCTACACTGTCCCAACAAACACTCCCGGAGTCAGACACAGAGTGGTTATTCCTCTACACGGTACCATCAAGCACTCCGGGGTTCAGACACAGAATGATTATTCCTCTACCCGGTCCCATCAAACACTCCCGGGGTCAGACACAGAGTGATTATTCCTCTACAAGGTCCCATCAAACACTCCCGGGGTCAGACACAGAGTGATTATTACGCTACACGGTCCCATCAAACACCCCCGGGAGTCAGACGCAGTGTGATTATTCCTCTACAAGGTGCCATCAAACACTCCCGGGATCAGAGACAGAGTGAATCACCCTCCACACCGTCCCATCACACACTCCCGGGGTCAGACACAGAGTGATTGTTCCTCTACACCGCCCATCACACTCTCCCGGGGTCAGACACAGAGTGAATCTCCCTCAACACCGTCCCATGACACACTCCCTGGGTCAGACAGAGTGATTATTAGTCTACACGGTCCCATCACACACTCCCGGGGTCAGACACAGAGTGAATCTCCGTCCACACCGTCTCATCACACACTCCCGAGGACAGACACAGAGTGATTACCCTCTACACGGTCCCATCCAACACTCCCGGGTTCAGACACAGTGTGATTATTCCTCTACACGGTCCCATCAAACACTCCGGGGGTCAGTCACAGAGGGATTATTCCTCAACACGGTCCCATCAAACACTCCCGGGGTCAGAAACAGACCGAATCTCCCTCCACTCCGTCCCATCACACACTCCATTGGTCAGACACAGAGTGATTATTCCTCTACAAGGTACCATCAAACACTCCCGGGGTCAGACACAGAGTGATTATTACGGTACACGGTCCCATCAAACACCCCCGGGAGTCAGACGCAGTGTGATTATTCCTCTACACGGTACCATCAAACACTCCCGGGATCAGAGACAGAGTGAATCACCCTCCACACCGTCCCATCACACACTCCCGGGGTCAGACACAGAGTGATTGTTCCTCTACACCGCCCATCACACACTCCCGGGGTCAGACACAGAGTGATTATTCCACTACACCGCCCATCACACTCTCCCGGGGTCAGACACAGAGTGAATCTCCCTCAACACCATCCCATCACACACTCCCTGGTTCAGACACAGAGTGATTATTCCTCTACACGGTCCCATCAAACACTCCCGGGGTCAGACACAGAGTGAATCTCCTTCCGTACCGTCCGATCACAATCTCCCGGGGTCGGACACAGAATGATTATTCCTCTACACGGTCCCATGAAACATTCCCGAGATCAGACACAGAGTGAATCTCCGTCCACACCGTCTCATCACACACTCCCGAGGTCAGACACAGTGTGATTATTCCTCTACACTGTCACATCACACACTCCCGGTGTCAGACACAGAGTGAGTCTCCCTCTACACCGCCCATCACACACTCCAGAGGTCAGACACAGAGTGAATCACCCTCCACACCGTCCCATCACACACTCCCGGGTTAGACACAGAGTGATTATTCCTCTACACCGTCCCATCACACTCTCCCGGGGTCAGACACAGAGTTATTGTTCCTCTACACCGTCCATCACACACTCCCGGGGTCAGAAACAGAGTGAATCTCCCTCAACACCGTCCCATCACACACTTCCTGTGTCAGACACAGTGTGATTATTCGTCTACACGGTCCCATCACACACTCCCGGCGTCAGACACAGTGAATCTCCCTCCACCCCGTCACATCACACACTCCCGGTGTCAGACTCAGAGTGATTATTCCTCTACACGGTCCCATCACACACGCCCGGGGTCAGACACAGAGTGAAACTCCCACCACACTGTCCCATCACACACTCCCGGTGTCTGACACAGAGTGATTATTCCTCTACACCGTCCCATCACACTCTCCCGGGGTCAGACACAGAGTTATTGTTCCTCTACACCGTCCATCACACACTCCCGGGGTCAGAAACAGAGTGAATCTCCCTCAACACCGTCCCATCACACACTTCCTGGGTCAGACACAGTGTGATTATTCGTCTACACGGTCCCATCACACACTCCCGGCGTCAGACACAGTGAATCTCCCTCCACCCCGTCACATCACACACTCCCGGTGTCAGACTCAGAGTGATTATTCCTCTACACGGTCCCATCACACACGCCCGGGGTCAGACACAGAGTGAAACTCCCACCACACTGTCCCATCACACACTCCCGGTGTCTGACACAGAGTGATTATTCCTCTACACCGTCCCATCACACTCTCCCGGGGTCAGACACAGAGTGATTGTTCCTCTTCACCGCCCATCACACACTCCCGGGGTCAGACACAGAGTGATTATTCCTCTACACGGTCCCATCACACACGCCCGGGGTCAGACACAGAGTGAAACTCCCTCTACACCGCCCATCACACACTCCCGGGGTCACACACAGAGTGAATCACCCTCCACACCGTCCCATCACACTCTCCCGGGGTCAGACACAGAGTGATTGTTCCTCTTCACCGCCCATCACACACTCCCGGGGTCTGACACAGAGTGATTATTCCTCTACACCGTCCCATCACACTCTCCCGGGGTCAGACACAGAGTGATTGTTCCTCTTCACCGCCCATCACACACTCCCGGGGTCAGACACAGAGTGATTATTCCTCTACAAGGTCACATCAAACACTCCCGGGGTCAGACACAGAGTGATTATTCCGCTACACGGTCCCATCAAACTCTCCCGGGGGTCAGACACAGAGTGATTATTCCTCTACACGGTCCCATCAAACACTCCCGGGGTCAGACACAGAGTGATTATTCCTCTACACGGTCCAATCAAACACTCCCGGGGTCAGACACAGAGTGAAACTCCCTCTACACCGCCCATCACACACTCCCGGGGTCACACACAGAGTGAATCACCCTCCACACCGTCCCATCACACACTCCCGGGGTCAGGCTCCGAGGGAATCTCCTTCCATACCGTCCCATCACACTCTCCCGGGGTCAGACACAGAGTGATTATTGCTCTACACGGTCCAATCAAACTCTCCCGGGGTCAGACACAGAGTGAATCTCCATCCACACCGTCTCATCACACACTCCCGAGGTAAGACACCGAGTGATTATTCCTCTACACGGTCCCATCAAACACTTCCGGGGTTATGTCACAGAGTGATTATTCCTCTACACGGTCCCATCAAACTCTCCCGGGGTCAGACACAGAGTGAATCTCCTTCAACACCGTCCCATCACTCACACCCTGGGTCAGACACAGAGTGAATCTCCCTCCGCACCGTCCCATCACTCACACCCTGGGTCAGACACAGAGTGAATCTCCCTCCGCACCGTCCCATGAAACACACCAGTGGTCAGACACAGAGTGATTATTCCTCTACACGGTCCCATCAAACACTCCCGGGGTCAGACACAGAGTGAATTTCCCTTCACGCCGTCCAATCACACGCTCCCGGGGTCAGACACAGAGTGATTATTCCTCTACACGGTCCAATCAACCACTCCCGGAGGTCAGACACAGAGTGATTATTCCTCTACACGGTCCCATCAAACACTCCCGGGGTCAGACTCAGAGTGATTATTCCTCTACACGGTACCATCAACACGCCCGTGGTCAGACACAGAGTGATTATTCCTCTACACGGTACCATCAAACACTCCGGGGGTCAGACACAGAATGATTATTCCTCTACACGGTCCCATCAAACACTCCCGGGGATCAGACACTGAGTGATTATTCCTCTACACCGTCCCATCACACACTCCCGGGGTCAGACACAGAGAGTTTGTTCCTCTACACCGCCCATCACACACTCCCGGGGTCAGACACAGAGTGATTATTCCTCTACACCGCCCATCACACTCTCCCGGGGTCAGACACAGAGTGAATCTCCCTCAACACCGTCCCATCACACACTCCCTGGGTCAGACACAGAGTGATTATTCGTCTAAACGGTCCCATCACACTCTCCCGGGGTCAGACTCAGAGTGATAATTCCTCTACACGGTCCTATCACACAGGCCCGGGGTCAGACACAGAGTGAAACTCCCACCCCACAGTCCCATCACACACTCCCGGTGTCAGACAGAGTGAATCTCCCTCTACACCGCCCATCACACACTCCCGGGGTCAGACACAGAGTGAATCACCCTCCACACCGTCCCAACACACACTCCCGGTGTCAGACACAGAGTGATTGTTCCTCTTCACCGCCCATCACACACTCCCGGGGTCAGTCACAGAGTGATTATTCCACTGCACCGCCCATCACACACTCCCGGGGTCAGACACAGAGTGATTGTTCCGCTTCACCGCCCATCACACACTCCCGGGGTCAGACACAGAGTGATTATTCCTCTACACGGTCCCATCACACACGCCCGGGGTCAGACACAGAGTGAATCACCATCCACACCTTCCCATCACACACTTGCGGGGTCAGACACAGAGTGATTATTCCGCTACACGGTCCCATCAAACACTCTCGGGGTCAGACACAGAGTGATTATTCCTCTACAAGGTCACATCAAACACTCCCGGGGTCAGACACAGAGTGATTATTCCGCTACACGGTCCCATCAAACTCTCCCGGGGGTCAGACACAGAGTGATTATTCCTCTACACGGTACCATCAAACACTCCCGGGGTCAGACACAGAGTGATTTTCCCTCTACACGGTCCCATCAAACACACCCGGGGTCAGACACAGAGTGAATCTCCCTCCACACCGTCCCATCACACACTCCCGGGTTAGACAAAGAGTGATTATTCCTCTACACGGTCCCATCAAACACTCACGGGGACAGACACAGAGTGATTATTCCTCTACACGGTCCTATCAAACACTCCCTGGGGTCAGACACTGAGTGATTATTCCTCTGCACGGTACCATCAAACACTCCCGGGGACAGGCACAGAGTGATTATTCCTCTACACAGTCCCATCAAACACACCCTGGGGTCAGACACTGAGTGAAACTCCCTCTACACCGCCCATCACACACTCCCGGGGTCACACACAGAGTGAATCACCCTCCACACCGTCCCATCACACACTCCCGGGGTCAGACACAGAGTGATTATTCCTCTACACCGCCCATCACACACTCATGTGGTCAGACACAGAGTGATTATTCCTCACACGGTCCCATCTCACACTCCCGGGGTCAGACACAGTGAATCTCCTTCCACAACGTCCCATCACACACTCCCGGGGTCAGGCTCCGAGGGAATCTCCTTCCTTACCGTCCCATCACACTCTCCCGGGGTCAGACACAGAGTGATTATTGCTCTACACGGTCCAATCAAATACTCCCGGGGTCAGACACAGAGTGAATCTCCATCCACACCGTCTCATCACACACTCCCGAGGTAAGACACCGAGTGATTATTCCTGTACACGGTCCCATCCAACACTCCCGGGGGTCAGACACAGTGTGATTATTCCTCTATACGATCCCATCACACACTCCCTGGTTCAGACACAGAGTGATTATTCGTCTAAACGGTCCCATCACACTCTCCCGGGGTCAGACTCAGAGTGATAATTCCTCTACACGGTCCTATCACACAGGCCCGGGGTCAGACACAGAGTGAAACTCCCACCCCACAGTCCCATCACACACTCCCGGTGTCAGACAGAGTGAATCTCCCTCTACACCGCCCATCACACACTCCCGGGGTCAGACACAGAGTGAATCACCCTCCACACCGTCCCAACACACACTCCCGGTGTCAGACACAGAGTGATTGTTCCTCTTCACCGCCCATCACACACTCCCGGGGTCAGTCACAGAGTGATTATTCCACTGCACCGCCCATCACACACTCCCGGGGTCAGACACAGAGTGATTGTTCCTCTTCACCGCCCATCACACACTACCGGGGTCAGACACAGAGTGATTATTCCTCTACACGGTCCCATCACACACGCCCGGGGTCAGACACAGAGTGAATCACCATCCACACCTTCCCATCACACACTTGCGGGGTCAGACACAGAGTGATTATTCCGCTACACGGTCCCATCAAACACTCTCGGGGTCAGACAAAGAGTGATTATTCCTCTACAAGGTCCCATCAAACACTCCCGGGGTCAGACACAGAGTGATTATTCCGCTACACGGTCCCATCAAACTCTCCCGGGGGTCAGACACAGAGTGATTATTCCTCTACACGGTACCATCAAACACTCCCGGGGTCAGACACAGAGTGATTTTTCCTCTACACGGTCCCATCAAACACACCCGGGGTCAGACACAGAGTGAATCTCCCTCCACACCGTCCCATCACACACTCCCGGGTTAGACAAAGAGTGATTATTCCTCTACACGGTCCCATCAAACACTCCCGGGGTCAGACTCAGAGTGATTATTCCTCTACACGGTACCATCAACACGCCCGTGGTCAGACACAGAGTGATTATTCCTCTACACGGTACCATCAAACACTCCGGGGGTCAGACACAGAATGATTATTCCTCTACACGGTCCCATCAAACACTCCCGGGGATCAGACACTGAGTGATTATTCCTCTACACCGTCCCATCACACACTCCCGGGGTCAGACACAGAGAGTTTGTTCCTCTACACCGCCCATCACACACTCCCGGGGTCAGACACAGAGTGATTATTCCTCTACACCGCCCATCACACTCTCCCGGGGTCAGACACAGAGTGAATCTCCCTCAACACCGTCCCATCACACACTCCCTGGGTCAGACACAGAGTGATTATTCGTCTAAACGGTCCCATCACACTCTCCCGGGGTCAGACTCAGAGTGATAATTCCTCTACACGGTCCTATCACACAGGCCCGGGGTCAGACACAGAGTGAAACTCCCACCCCACAGTCCCATCACACACTCCCGGTGTCAGACAGAGTGAATCTCCCTCTACACCGCCCATCACACACTCCCGGGGTCAGACACAGAGTGAATCACCCTCCACACCGTCCCAACACACACTCCCGGTGTCAGACACAGAGTGATTGTTCCTCTTCACCGCCCATCACACACTCCCGGGGTCAGTCACAGAGTGATTATTCCACTGCACCGCCCATCACACACTCCCGGGGTCAGACACAGAGTGATTGTTCCGCTTCACCGCCCATCACACACTCCCGGGGTCAGACACAGAGTGATTATTCCTCTACACGGTCCCATCACACACGCCCGGGGTCAGACACAGAGTGAATCACCATCCACACCTTCCCATCACACACTTGCGGGGTCAGACACAGAGTGATTATTCCGCTACACGGTCCCATCAAACACTCTCGGGGTCAGACACAGAGTGATTATTCCTCTACAAGGTCACATCAAACACTCCCGGGGTCAGACACAGAGTGATTATTCCGCTACACGGTCCCATCAAACTCTCCCGGGGGTCAGACACAGAGTGATTATTCCTCTACACGGTACCATCAAACACTCCCGGGGTCAGACACAGAGTGATTTTTCCTCTACACGGTCCCATCAAACACACCCGGGGTCAGACACAGAGTGAATCTCCCTCCACACCGTCCCATCACACACTCCCGGGTTAGACAAAGAGTGATTATTCCTCTACACGGTCCCATCAAACACTCACGGGGACAGACACAGAGTGATTATTCCTCTACACGGTCCTATCAAACACTCCCTGGGGTCAGACACTGAGTGATTATTCCTCTGCACGGTACCATCAAACACTCCCGGGGACAGGCACAGAGTGATTATTCCTCTACACAGTCCCATCAAACACACCCTGGGGTCAGACACTGAGTGAAACTCCCTCTACACCGCCCATCACACACTCCCGGGGTCACACACAGAGTGAATCACCCTCCACACCGTCCCATCACACACTCCCGGGGTCAGACACAGAGTGATTATTCCTCTACACCGCCCATCACACACTCATGTGGTCAGACACAGAGTGATTATTCCTCACACGGTCCCATCTCACACTCCCGGGGTCAGACACAGTGAATCTCCTTCCACAACGTCCCATCACACACTCCCGGGGTCAGGCTCCGAGGGAATCTCCTTCCTTACCGTCCCATCACACTCTCCCGGGGTCAGACACAGAGTGATTATTGCTCTACACGGTCCAATCAAATACTCCCGGGGTCAGACACAGAGTGAATCTCCATCCACACCGTCTCATCACACACTCCCGAGGTAAGACACCGAGTGATTATTCCTGTACACGGTCCCATCCAACACTCCCGGGGGTCAGACACAGTGTGATTATTCCTCTATACGATCCCATCACACACTCCCTGGTTCAGACACAGAGTGATTATTCGTCTAAACGGTCCCATCACACTCTCCCGGGGTCAGACTCAGAGTGATAATTCCTCTACACGGTCCTATCACACAGGCCCGGGGTCAGACACAGAGTGAAACTCCCACCCCACAGTCCCATCACACACTCCCGGTGTCAGACAGAGTGAATCTCCCTCTACACCGCCCATCACACACTCCCGGGGTCAGACACAGAGTGAATCACCCTCCACACCGTCCCAACACACACTCCCGGTGTCAGACACAGAGTGATTGTTCCTCTTCACCGCCCATCACACACTCCCGGGGTCAGTCACAGAGTGATTATTCCACTGCACCGCCCATCACACACTCCCGGGGTCAGACACAGAGTGATTGTTCCTCTTCACCGCCCATCACACACTACCGGGGTCAGACACAGAGTGATTATTCCTCTACACGGTCCCATCACACACGCCCGGGGTCAGACACAGAGTGAATCACCATCCACACCTTCCCATCACACACTTGCGGGGTCAGACACAGAGTGATTATTCCGCTACACGGTCCCATCAAACACTCTCGGGGTCAGACAAAGAGTGATTATTCCTCTACAAGGTCCCATCAAACACTCCCGGGGTCAGACACAGAGTGATTATTCCGCTACACGGTCCCATCAAACTCTCCCGGGGGTCAGACACAGAGTGATTATTCCTCTACACGGTACCATCAAACACTCCCGGGGTCAGACACAGAGTGATTTTTCCTCTACACGGTCCCATCAAACACACCCGGGGTCAGACACAGAGTGAATCTCCCTCCACACCGTCCCATCACACACTCCCGGGTTAGACAAAGAGTGATTATTCCTCTACACGGTCCCATCAAACACTCACGGGGACAGACACAGAGTGATTATTCCTCTACACGGTCCTATCAAACACTCCCTGGGGTCAGACACTGAGTGATTATTCCTCTACACGGTACCATCAAACACTCCCGGGGACAGGCACAGAGTGATTATTCCTCTACACAGTCCCATCAAACACACTCCCGGGGTCAGACACAGAGTGATTATTCCTCTACACCGCCCATCACACACTCATGGGGTCAGACACAGAGTGATTATTCCTCACACGGTCCCATCACACACTCCCGGGGTCAGACACGGAGTGATTATTCCTCTACACCGCCCATCACACTCTCCCTGGGTCAGACACAGAGTGAATCTCCGTCAACACCGTCCCATCACACACTCCCTGGGTCAGACACAGAGTGATTATTCGTCTAAACGGTCCCATCACACTCTCCCGGGGTCAGACTCAGAGTGATAATTCCTCTACACGGTCCTATCACACAGGCCCGGGGTCAGACACAGAGTGAAACTCCCACCCCACAGTCCCATCACACACTCCCGGTGTCAGACAGAGTGAATCTCCCTCTACACCGCCCATCACACACTCCCGGGGTCAGACACAGAGTGAATCACCCTCCACACCGTCCCAAAACACACTCCCGGTGTCAGACACAGAGTGATTGTTCCTCTTCACCGCCCATCACACACTCCCGGGGTCAGTCACAGAGTGATTATTCCACTGCACCGCCCATCACACACTCCCGGGGTCAGACACAGAGTGATTATTTCTCTACACGTTCCCATCACACACTCCCGGGGTCAGACACAGAGTGAATCTCCTTCCATACCGTCCGATCACAATCTCCCGGGGTCGGACACAGAGTGATTATTGCTCTACACGGTCCCATGAAACATTCCCGAGATCAGACACAGAGTGAATCTCCGTCCACACCGTCTCATCACACACTCCCGAGGTCAGACACAGAGTAATTGTTCCTCTACACCGTCCCATCACACTCTCCCGGGGTCAGACACAGAGTGAATCACCCTCCACACCGTCCCATCACACACTCCCGGGTTAGACACAGAGTGATTATTCCTCTACACCGTCCCATCACACTCTCCCGGGGTCAGAGACAGAGTTATTGTTCCTCTACACCGTCCATCACACACTCCCGGGGTCAGAAACAGAGTGAATCTCCCTCAACACCGTCCCATCACACACTTCCTGGGTCAGACACAGTGTGATTATTCGTCTACACGGTCCCATCACACACTCCCGGCGTCAGACACAGTGAATCTCCCTCCACCCCGTCACATCACACACTCCCGGTGTCAGACTCAGAGTGATTATTCCTCTACACGGTCCCATCACACACGCCCGGGGTCAGACACAGAGTGAAACTCCCACCACACTGTCCCATCACACACTCCCGGTGTCTGACACAGAGTGATTATTCCTCTACACCGTCCCATCACACTCTCCCGGGGTCAGACACAGAGTGATTGTTCCTCTTCACCGCCCATCACACACTCCCGGGGTCAGACACAGAGTGATTATTCCTCTACACGGTCCCATCACACACGCCCGGGGTCAGACACAGAGTGAATCACCATCCACACCTTCCCATCACACACTTGCGGGGTCAGACACAGAGTGATTATTCCGCTACACGGTCCCATCAAACACTCCCGGGGTCAGACACAGAGTGATTATTCCGCTACACGGTCCCATCAAACACTCCCGGGGTCAGACACAGAGTTATTTTTCCTCTACACGGTCCCATCAAACACCCCCGGGGTCAGACACAGAGTGAATCTCCCTCCACACCGTCCCATCACACACTCCCGGGTTAGACAAAGAGTGATTATTCCTCTACACGGTCCCATCAAACACTCACGGGGAAAGACACAGAGTGATTATTCCTCTACACGGTCCTATCAAACACTCCCTGGGGTCAGACACTGAGTGATTATTCCTCTACACGGTACCATCAAACACTCCCGGGGACAGGCACAGAGTGATTATTCCTCTACACGGTCCTATCAAACACTCCCTGGGGTCAGACACTGAGTGATTATTCCTCTACACGGTACCATCAAACACTCCCGGGGACAGGCACAGAGTGATTATTCCTCTACACAGTCCCATCAAACACACCCTGGGGTCAGACACTGAGTGAAACTCCCTCTACACCGCCCATCACACACTCCCGGGGTCACACACAGAGTGAATCACCCTCCACACCGTCCCATCACACACTCCCGGGGTCAGACACAGAGTGATTATTCCTCTACACCGCCCATCACACACTCATGTGGTCAGACACAGAGTGATTATTCCTCACACGGTCCCATCTCACACTCCCGGGGTCAGACACAGTGAATCTCCTTCCACAACGTCCCATCACACACTCCCGGGGTCAGGCTCCGAGGGAATCTCCTTCCATACCGTCCCATCACACTCTCCCGGGGTCAGACACAGAGTGATTATTGCTCTACACAGTCCAATCAAATACTCCCGGGGTCAGACACAGAGTGAATCTCCATCCACACCGTCTCATCACACACTCCCGAGGTAAGACACCGAGTGATTATTCCTGTACACGGTCCCATCCAACACTCCCGGGGGTCAGACACAGTGTGATTATTCCTCTACACGGTCCCATCAAACACTTCCGGGGTTATGTCACAGAGTGATTATTCCTCTACACGGTCACATCAAACTCTCCCGGGGTCAGACACAGAGTGAAACTCCCTCCGCACCGTCCCATCACTCACACCCTGGGTCAGACACAGAGTGAATCTCCCTCCGCACCGTCCCATGAAACACACCAGTGGTCAGACACAGAGTGATTATTCCTCTACACGGTCCCATCAAACACTCCCGGGGTCAGACACAGAGTGAATTTCCCTTCACGCCGTCCAATCACACGCTCCCGGGGTCAGACACAGAGTGATTATTCCTCTACACGGTCCAATCAACCACTCCCGGAGGTCAGACACAGAGTGATTATTCCTCTACACGGTCCCATCAAACACTCCCGGGGTCAGACTCAGAGTGATTATTCCTCTACACGGTACCATCAACACGCCCGTGGTCAGACACAGAGTGATTATTCCTCTACACGGTACCATCAAACACTCCGGGGGTCAGACACAGAATGATTATTCCTCTACACGGTCCCATCAAACACTCCCGGGGATCAGACACTGAGTGATTATTCCTCTACACCGTCCCATCACACACTCCCGGGGTCAGACACAGAGAGTTTGTTCCTCTACACCGCCCATCACACACTCCCGGGGTCAGACACAGAGTGATTATTCCTCTACACCGCCCATCACACTCTCCCGGGGTCAGACACAGAGTGAATCTCCCTCAACACCGTCCCATCACACACTCCCTGGGTCAGACACAGAGTGATTATTCGTCTAAACGGTCCCATCACACTCTCCCGGGGTCAGACTCAGAGTGATAATTCCTCTACACGGTCCTATCACACAGGCCCGGGGTCAGACACAGAGTGAAACTCCCACCCCACAGTCCCATCACACACTCCCGGTGTCAGACAGAGTGAATCTCCCTCTACACCGCCCATCACACACTCCCGGGGTCAGACACAGAGTGAATCACCCTCCACACCGTCCCAACACACACTCCCGGTGTCAGACACAGAGTGATTGTTCCTCTTCACCGCCCATCACACACTCCCGGGGTCAGTCACAGAGTGATTATTCCACTGCACCGCCCATCACACACTCCCGGGGTCAGACACAGAGTGATTATTCCTCTACACGTTCCCATCACACACTCCCGGGGTCAGACACAGAGTGAATCTCCTTCCATACCGTACGATCACAATCTCCCGGGGTCGGACACAGAGTGATTATTGCTCTACACGGTCCCATGAAACATTCCAGAGATCAGACACAGAGTGAATCTCCGTCCACACCGTCTCATCACACACTCCCGAGGTCAGACACAGAGTGATTGTTCCTCTACACGGTCCCATCAAACACTCCCGGGGTCAGACACAGAGTGATTATTCCTCTACACGGTCCCATCAAACACTGCCAGGGACAGACACAGAGTGATTATTCCGCTACACGGTCCCATCAAACTCTCCCGGGGGTCAGACACAGAGTGATTATTCCTCTACACGGTACCATCAAACACTCCCGGGATCAGACACAGAGTGATTGTTCCTCTAATCGGTCCCATCAAACACTCCCGGGGTCAGACACAGAGTGAATCTCCCTCCACACCGTCCCATCACACAATCCCGGGTTAGACACAGAGTCATTATTCCTCTACACGGTCCCATCAAACACTCCCGGGGTCAGACACAGAGGGATGATTCCTCTACACGGTCCCATCAAACACTCCCGGGTGTCAGACACAGAGTGATTATTCCTCTACACGGTCCCATCAAACACTCCTGGGGTCAGAAACAGAGTGATTATTCCTCTACACGGTACCATCACACTCGCCCGGGGTCAGACACAGAGTGAAACTCCCACCACACTGTCCCATCACACACTCCCGGTGTCAGACACAGAGTGAATCTCCCTCTACACCGCCCATCACACTCACCCGGGGTCAGACACAGAGTGAATCACCCTCCACACCGTCCCATCACACACTCCCGGTGTCAGACACACAGTGAGTGTTCCTCTTCACCGCCCATCACACACTCCCGGGGTCATACACAGAGTGATTATTCCTCTGCACGGTCCCATCACACATTCCCGGGGTCAGACACAGAGTGAATCTCCGTCCACACCGTCTCATCACTCACTCCCGAGGACAGACACAGAGTGATTATTCCTCTACACATCAAATCAAACACTCCCGGGGTCAGACACAGAGTGATTATTCCTCTACACGGTACCATCAAACACACCCGGGGTCAGACACATAGTGATTATTCCTCAACACGGTCCCATCAAGCACTCCCGGGGTCAGACACAGAGTGATTATTCCGCTACACTGTCCCATCAAAGCCTCCCGCGGGTCAGACACAGAGTGATTATTCCTCTACACCGTACCATCAAACACTCCCGGGGTCAGACACAGAGTGATTATTCCTCTACACGGTACCATCACACTCGCCCGGTGTCAGACACAGAGTGAAACTCCCTCTACACCGCCCATCACACACTCCTGGGTTCAGACACAGAGTGAATCACCCTCCACACCGTCCCATCACACACTCCCGGGGTCAACCAGAGAGTGATTGTTCCACTACACCGCCCATCACACACTCCCGGGGTCAGACACAGAGTGATCTTTCCTCTAAACCGCCTATCACACACTCATGGGGTCAGACACAGAGTGTTTATTCCTCTACACGGTCCCATCTCACAGACCAGGGGTCAGACACAGTGAATCTCACTCCACACCGTCCCATCACACACTCCCGGGGTCAGGCTCAGAGTGAATCTCCTTCCATACCGTCCCATCACACTCTCCCGGGGTCAGACACAGAGTGATTATTGCTCTACACGGTCCAATCAAATACTCCTGGGGTCAGACACAGAGTGAATCTCCATCCACACCGTCTCATGACACACTCCCGGGGTCAGAGACAGAGTGATTATTCCTCTACACGGTCCCATCCAACACTCCCGGGGGTCAGACACAGTGTGATTATTCCTCTACACGGTCCCATCAAACACTTCCGGGGTTCAGTCACAGAGTGATTATTCCTCTACACGGGACCATTAAGCACTCCCGGCGTCAGACACAGATTGAATCTCCCTCCACACCGTCCCATCACACAATCCCCTGTCAGACACAGAGTGATTATTCCTCAACACGGTCCCATCAAACACTCCCGGGGTCAGAATCAGACTGAATCTCCCTCCACTCCGTCCCATCACACACTCCATTGGTCAGAAACAGAGTGATTATTCCTCTACACGGTCACATCAAACGCTCCCGGGGTCAGACACAGAGTGAATCTCCCTCCGCACCGTCCCATCACACACACCCTGGGTAAGACACAGAGTGAATCTCCCTCCGCACCGTCCCATGACACACACCCGTGGTCAGACACAGAGTGATTATTCCTCTACACGGTCCCATCAAACACTCCCGGGGTCAGACACAGAGTGTATTTCCCTTCACGCCGTCCAATCACACACTCCCGGGGTCAGACACAGAGTGATTATTCCTCTGCACGGTCCCATCAACCACTCCCGGAGGTCAGACACAGAGTGATTATTCCTCTACACGGTCCCATCAAACACTCCCGAGGTCAGACTCAGAGTGATTATTCCTCTACACGGTACCATCAAACACGCCCGGGGTCAGACACAGACTGATTATTCCTCTACACGGTACCATCAAACACTCCGGGGGTCAGACACAGAATATTTATTCCTCTACACGGTCCATTCAAACACTCCCGGGGTCAGACACAGAGTGATTATTCCTCTACACGATCCCATCAAACACTCCCGGGGTCAGGCACAGAGTGTTTATTCCGCTACACGGTCCCATCAAACTCTCCCGGGAGTCAGACGCAGAGTGATTATTCCTCTACACGGTACCATCAAACACTCCCGGGGTCAGAGACAGAGTGAATCACCCTCCACACCGTCCCATCACACACTCACGGGGTCAGACACAGAGTGATTGTTCCTCTACACCGCCCATCACACACTCCCGGGGTCAGACACAGAGTGATTATTCCTCTACACCGCCCATCACACTCTCCAGGGGTCAGACACAGAGTGAATCTCCCTCAACACCGTCCCATCACACACTCCCTGGGTCAGGCACAGAGTGTTTATTCCTCTACACGGTCCCATCTCACAGGCCCGGTGTCAGACACAGAGTGAAACTCCCACCCCACTGTCCCATCACACACTCCCGGGGTCAGACACAGAGTGAATCACCCTCCACACCGTCCCATCACACACTCCCGGTGTCAGACACAGAGTGATTGTTCCTCATCACCGCCCATCACTCACTCCCGGGGTCAGATACAGAGTGATTATTCCACTAAAACCGCCCATCACACACTCCCGGGGTCAGACACAGAGTGATTATTCCTCTACACGGTCCCATCATACACTCCCGGGGTCAGACACAGAGTGAATCTCCTTCCATACCGTCTGATCACAATCTCCCGGGTTCGGACACAGAGTGATTATTGCACTACACGGTCCCATGAAACATTCCCGAGATCAGACACAGAGTGAATCTCCGTCCACACCGTTTCATCACACACTCCCGAGGTCAGACACAGAGTGATTATTCATCTACACGGTCCCATCAAACACTCCCGGGGTCAGACACAGAGTGATTATTCCTCTACACGGTCCAATCAATCTCTCCCGGGAGTCAAACGCAGAGTGATTATTCCTCTACACGGTACCATCAAACACTCCCGGGGTCAGAGACAGAGTGAATCACCCTCCACACCGTCCCATCACACACTCCCGGGGTCAGTCACAGAGTGATTGTTCCTCTACACCGCCCATCACACACTCCCGGGGTCAAACACAGAGTGATTATTCCTCTACACCGCCCATCACACTCTCCCGGGGTCAGACACAGAGTGATTATTCCTCTACACGGTACCATCACACTCGCCCGGTGTCAGACACAGAGTGAAACTCCCTCTACACCGCCCATCACACACTCCCGGTTTCAGACACAGAGTGAATCACCCTCAACACCGTCCCATCACACACTCCCGGGGTCAAACACAGAGTGATTGTTCCTCTACACCGCCCATCACACACTCCCGGGGTCAGACAGAGTGATTATTCCTCTACACGGTCCCATCTCACACGACCGGGGTCAGACACAGAGTGAATCACCCTCCACACCGTCCCATCACACACTCCCGGTGTCAGACACAGAGTGATTGTTCCTCTTCACGGCCCATCACACATTCCCGGGTTCAGACACAGAGTGAAACACCCTCCACACCGTCCCATCACACACTCCCGGTGTCAAACACAGAGTGATTGTTCATCTACACCGCCCATCACACACTCCCGGGGTCAGACACAGAGTGATTATTCCTCTACACCGCCCATCACACACTCATGGGGTCAGACACTGAGTGTTTATTCCTCTACACGGTCCCATCTCACAGGCCCGGGGTCAGACACAGAGTGATTATTCGTCTAAACGGTCCCATCACACTCTCCCGGCGTCAGACTCAGAGTGATTATTCCTCTACACGGTACCATCACACTCGCCCGGTGTCAGACACAGAGTGAAACTCCCTCTCCACCGACCATCACACACTCCCGGGTTCAGACACAGAGTGAATCACACTCCACACCGTCCCATCACACACTCCCGGGGTCAAACACAGAGTGATTGTTCCTCTACACCGCCCATCACACACTCCCGGGGTCAGACACAGAGTGATTATTCCTCTACAACGCCCATCACACACTCATGGTGTCAGACACAGAGTGATTATTCCTCTACACGGTCCCATCAAACACTCCCGGGGTCAGACTCAGATTGATGATTCCTCTACACGGTACCATCAAAACCGCCCGGGGTCAGACAGAGAGTGATTATTCCTCTACACGGTACCATCAAACACTCCGGGGGTCAGACACAGAATGTTTATTCCTCTACACGGTACCATCAAACACTCCCGGGGTCAGACACAGAGTGATTATTCCTCTACACGGTCCCATCAAACACTCTCGGGGTCAGGCACAGAGTGATTATTCCGCTACACGGTCGCATCAAACTCTCCCGGGAGTCAGACGCAGAGTGATTATTCCTCTACACGGTACCATCAAACACTCCCGGGGTCAGAGACAGAGTGAATCACCCTCCACACCGTCCCATCACACACTCCCGGTGTCAGACACAGAGTGATTGTTCCTCTACACCGCCCATCACACACTCCCGTGGTCAGACACAGAGTGATTATTCCTCTACACCGCCCATCACACTCTCCCGGGGTCAGACAAAGAGTGAATCTCCCTCGACACCGTCCCATCACACACTCCCTGGGTCAGACACAGAGTGATTATTCGTCTAAACGGTCCCATCACACTCTCCCGGGGTCAGACTCAAAGTGATTATTCCTCTACACGGTACCATCACCCTCGCCCGGTGTCAGACACAGAGTGAATCACCCTCCACACCGTCCCATCACACACTCCCGGGGCCAAACACAGAGTAATTATTCCTCTAGACCGCCCATCACACACTCATGGGGTCAGACACAGAGTGGTTATTCCTCTACACGGTCCCATCTCACAGGCACGGGGTCAGACACAGAGTGAAACTCCCACCCCACTGTCCCATCACACACTCCCGGGGTCAGACACAGAGTGAAATCACCCTCCACACCGTCCCATCACACACTCCCGGTGTCAGACACAGAGTGATTGTTCCTCTTCACCGCCCATCACACACTCCCGGGGTCAGTCACAGAGTGATTATTCCACTACACCGCCCATCACACACTCCCGGGGTCAGACACAGAGTGATTATTCCTCTACACGGTCCCATCACACACTCCCGGTGTCAGTCACAGAGTGAGTCTCCCTCTACACCGCCCATCAAACTCTCCCGGGAGTCAGACGCAGAGTGATTATTCCTCTACACGGTACCATCAAACACTCCCGGGGTCAGAGACAGAGTGAATCACCATCCACACCGTCCCATCACACACTCCCGGGTTAGACACAGAGTGATTATTCCTCTACACCGCCCATCACACACTCCCGGGGTCAGACACAGAGTGAATCTCCCTCAACACCGTCGCATCACACACTCCCTGGGTCAGACACAGAGTGATTATTCACCTACACGGTCCCATCACACACGCCCGGGGTCAGACATAGAGTGAAACTGCCACCACACTGTCCCATCACACACTCCCGGTGTCTGACACAGAGTGAATCTCCCTCCACACCGTCCAATCACACACTCCCGGTGTCAGACTCAGAGTGATTATTCACCTACACGGTCCCATCACACACGCCCGGGGTCAGACATAGAGTGAAACTGCCACCACACTGTCCCATCACACACTCCCGGTGTCTGACACAGAGTGAATCTCCCTCTACACCGCCCATCACACACTCCCGGGGTCAGACACAGAGTGAATCACCCTACACACCGTCCCATCACACACTCCCGGGGTCAGACACAGAGTGATTGTTCCTCTTCACCGCCCATCACACACTCCCGGGGTCAGACACAGAGTGATTGATCCTCTACACGGTCCCATCAAACACTCCCGGGGTCAGACACAGAGTGATTATTCCGCTACACGGTCCCATCAAACTCTCACGGGAGTCAGACGCAGAGTGACTATTCCTTTACACGGTCCCATCAAACACTGCCAGGGTCAGACACAGAGTGATTATTCCGCTACACGGTCCCATCAAACTCTCCCGGGGGTCAGACACAGAGTGATTATTCCTCTACACGGTACCATCAAACACTCCCGAGATCAGACCCAGAGTGATTGTTCCTCTAATCGGTCCCATCAAACACTCCCGGGGACAGACACAGAGTGATTATTCCTCTAATCGGTCCCATCAAACACTCCCGGGGTCAGACACAGAGTGACTATTCCTCTACACGGTCCCATCACACACTCCCTGGGTCAAACAGAGAGTGAATCTCCTTCCATACCATCCGATCACAATCTCCCGGGGTCGGACACAGAGTGATTATTGCTCTACACGGTCCCGTGAAACATTCCCGAGATCAGACACAGAGTGAATCTCCGTCCACACCGTCTCATCACACACTCCCGAGGTCAGACACAGAGTGATTATTTCTCTACACGGTCCCATCAAACACTCCCGGGGTCAATCACAGAGTGATTATTCCTCTACACGGTCCCATCAAACACTGCCAGGGTCAGACACAGTATGATTATTCCGCTACACGGTCCCATCAAACTCTCCCGGGGGTCAGACACAGAGTGATTATTTCTCTCCACGGTACCATCAAACACTCCCGGGGTCAGACACAGAGTGATTGTTCTTCTACACGGTCCCATCAAACACTCCCGGGGTCAGACACAGAGTGAATCTCCCTCCACACCGTCCCATCACACAATCCCGGGTTAGACACAGAGTGATTATTCCTCTACACGGTCCCATCAAACACTCCCGGGGTCAGCCACAGAGTGATTATTCCTCTTCACGGTCCCATCAAACACTCCCGGGGTTCAGACAAAGAGTGAATCACCCTCCACACCGTCCCATCACACACTCCCGGTGTCAGGCACAGGTTGTGTGTTCCTCTTCACCGCCCATCACACACTCCCGGAGACAGACACAGAGTGATTATTCCTCTACACGGTTCCATCGCACACTCCCGGGATCAGACACAGGGTGAATCTCCTTCCATACCGTCCGATCACACTCTCCCGGGGTCAGACACAGAGTGATTATTGCTCTACACGGTCCCATCAAACACTCCCGGGATCAGACACAGAGTGAATCTCCGTCCACACCGTCTCATCACCCACTCCCGAGGTCAGACACAGAGTGATTATTCCTCTACACATCAAATCAAACACTCCCGGGTTCAGACAGAGAGTGATTATTCCGCTACACGGTCCAATCAAACTCTCCCGGGGGTCAGACACAGAGTGATTATTCCTCTACACGGTACCATCAAACACTCCCGGGGTCAGACACAGAGTGATTGTTCCTCTACACGGTCCAATCAAACACTCCCGGGGTCAGACACAGAGTGAATCTCCCTCCACACCGTCCCATCACACACTCCCGGGTTAGACACAGAGTGATTATTCCTCTACACGGTCCCATCAAACACTCCCGGGGTCAGACACAGAGTGAATTTATATCCACACCGTCCCATCACACACTCCCGGGTTAGACACAGAGTGATTACTCCTCTACACGGTCCCATCAAACACTCCCTGGGATCAGACACTGAGTGATTATTCCTCTACACGGTCCCATCAAACACTCCTGGGGTCAGACACAGAGTGATTATTCCTCTATACGGTTCCATCAAACACTCCCGGGGTCAGGCACAGAGTGATTATTCCTCTACACGGTACCATCACACTCGCCCGGGGTCAGACACAGAGTGAAACTCCCACCACACGGTCCCATCGCACACTCCAGGGGTCAGACACAGAGTGAATCTCCCTCTACACCGCCCATCACACTCTCCCGGGGTCAGACACAGAGTGAATCACCCTCCACACCGCACCATCACGCACTCCCGGGGTCAGACACAGAGTGATTGCTCCTCTACACCGCCCATCACACACTCCCGGGGTCAGACACAGAGTGATTATTCCTCTACACCGCCCATCACACACTCATGGGGTCAGACACAGAGTGATTATTCCTCTACACCGTCCCATCACACACTCCCGGAGTCAGACACAGTGAATCTCCCTCCACACCGTCCCATCACACACTCCCGGGGTCAGACTCAGAGTGATTATTCCTCTACACGTCCCATCACACACTCCCGGTGTCAGACACAGAGTGAGTCTCCCTCTACACCGCCCATCAAACTCTCCCGGGAGTCAGACGCAGAGTGATTATTCCTCTACACGGTACCATCAAACACTCCCGGGGTCAGAGACAGAGTGAATCACCCTCCACACCGTCCCATCACATACTCCCGGGGTCAGACACAGAGTGATTGTTCCTCTACACCGCCCATCACACACTCCCGGGGTCAGACATGGAGTGATTATTCCTCTACACCGCCCATCACACTCTCCCGGGGTCAGACACTGAGTGATTATTCGTCTAAACGGTCCCATCACACACTCCCGGGGTCAGACTCAGAGTGATTATTCCTCTACACGGTCCTATCACACAGGCCCGGGGTCAGACACAGAGTGAAACTCCCACCCCACTGTCCCATCACACACTCCCGGTGTCAGACACAGAGTGAGTCTCCCTCTACACCGCCCATCAAACTCTCCCGGGAGTCAGACGCAGAGTGATTATTCCTCTACACGGTTCCATGAAACACTCCTGGGGTCAGGCACAGAGTGTTTATTCCGCTACACGGTCCCATCAAACTCTCCCGGGAGTCAGACACAGAGTGATTATTCCTCTACACGGTACCATCACACTCGCCCGGTGTCAGACACAGAGTGAAACTCCCACCACACGGTCCAATCACACACTCCCGGGGTCAGACACAGAGTGACTCTCCCTCTACACCGCCCATCACACACTCCCGGGGTCAGACACTGAGTGATTGTTCCTCTACACCGCCCATCACACACTCCCGGGGTCAGACACAGAGTGATTGTTCATCTTCACCGCCCATCACACACTCCCGGGGTCAGTCACAGAGTGATTATTCCACTACACCGCCCATCACACACTCCCGGCGTCAGACTCAGAGTGATTATTCCTCTACACGGTACCATCACACTCGCCCGGTGTCAGACACAGAGTGAAACTCCCTCTCCACCGACCATCACACACTCCCGGGTTCAGACACAGAGTGAATCACACTCCACACCGTCCCATCACACACTCCCGGGGTCAAACACAGAGTGATTGTTCCTCTACACCGCCCATCACACACTCCCGGGGTCAGACACAGAGTGATTATTCCTCTACAACGCCCATCACACACTCATGGTGTCAGACACAGAGTGATTATTCCTCTACACGGTCCCATCAAACACTCCCGGGGTCAGACTCAGATTGATGATTCCTCTACACGGTACCATCAAAACCGCCCGGGGTCAGACAGAGAGTGATTATTCCTCTACACGGTACCATCAAACACTCCGGGGGTCAGACACAGAATGTTTATTCCTCTACACGGTACCATCAAACACTCCCGGGGTCAGACACAGAGTGATTATTCCTCTACACGGTCCCATCAAACACTCTCGGGGTCAGGCACAGAGTGATTATTCCGCTACACGGTCGCATCAAACTCTCCCGGGAGTCAGACGCAGAGTGATTATTCCTCTACACGGTACCATCAAACACTCCCGGGGTCAGAGACAGAGTGAATCACCCTCCACACCGTCCCATCACACACTCCCGGTGTCAGACACAGAGTGATTGTTCCTCTACACCGCCCATCACACACTCCCGTGGTCAGACACAGAGTGATTATTCCTCTACACCGCCCATCACACTCTCCCGGGGTCAGACAAAGAGTGAATCTCCCTCGACACCGTCCCATCACACACTCCCTGGGTCAGACACAGAGTGATTATTCGTCTAAACGGTCCCATCACACTCTCCCGGGGTCAGACTCAAAGTGATTATTCCTCTACACGGTACCATCACCCTCGCCCGGTGTCAGACACAGAGTGAATCACCCTCCACACCGTCCCATCACACACTCCCGGGGCCAAACACAGAGTAATTATTCCTCTAGACCGCCCATCACACACTCATGGGGTCAGACACAGAGTGGTTATTCCTCTACACGGTCCCATCTCACAGGCACGGGGTCAGACACAGAGTGAAACTCCCACCCCACTGTCCCATCACACACTCCCGGGGTCAGACACAGAGTGAAATCACCCTCCACACCGTCCCATCACACACTCCCGGTGTCAGACACAGAGTGATTGTTCCTCTTCACCGCCCATCACACACTCCCGGGGTCAGTCACAGAGTGATTATTCCACTACACCGCCCATCACACACTCCCGGGGTCAGACACAGAGTGATTATTCCTCTACACGGTCCCATCACACACTCCCGGTGTCAGTCACAGAGTGAGTCTCCCTCTACACCGCCCATCAAACTCTCCCGGGAGTCAGACGCAGAGTGATTATTCCTCTACACGGTACCATCAAACACTCCCGGGGTCAGAGACAGAGTGAATCACCATCCACACCGTCCCATCACACACTCCCGGGTTAGACACAGAGTGATTATTCCTCTACACCGCCCATCACACACTCCCGGGGTCAGACACAGAGTGAATCTCCCTCAACACCGTCGCATCACACACTCCCTGGGTCAGACACAGAGTGATTATTCACCTACACGGTCCCATCACACACGCCCGGGGTCAGACATAGAGTGAAACTGCCACCACACTGTCCCATCACACACTCCCGGTGTCTGACACAGAGTGAATCTCCCTCCACACCGTCCAATCACACACTCCCGGTGTCAGACTCAGAGTGATTATTCACCTACACGGTCCCATCACACACGCCCGGGGTCAGACATAGAGTGAAACTGCCACCACACTGTCCCATCACACACTCCCGGTGTCTGACACAGAGTGAATCTCCCTCTACACCGCCCATCACACACTCCCGGGGTCAGACACAGAGTGAATCACCCTACACACCGTCCCATCACACACTCCCGGGGTCAGACACAGAGTGATTGTTCCTCTTCACCGCCCATCACACACTCCCGGGGTCAGACACAGAGTGATTGATCCTCTACACGGTCCCATCAAACACTCCCGGGGTCAGACACAGAGTGATTATTCCGCTACACGGTCCCATCAAACTCTCACGGGAGTCAGACGCAGAGTGACTATTCCTTTACACGGTCCCATCAAACACTGCCAGGGTCAGACACAGAGTGATTATTCCGCTACACGGTCCCATCAAACTCTCCCGGGGGTCAGACACAGAGTGATTATTCCTCTACACGGTACCATCAAACACTCCCGAGATCAGACCCAGAGTGATTGTTCCTCTAATCGGTCCCATCAAACACTCCCGGGGACAGACACAGAGTGATTATTCCTCTAATCGGTCCCATCAAACACTCCCGGGGTCAGACACAGAGTGACTATTCCTCTACACGGTCCCATCACACACTCCCTGGGTCAAACAGAGAGTGAATCTCCTTCCATACCATCCGATCACAATCTCCCGGGGTCGGACACAGAGTGATTATTGCTCTACACGGTCCCGTGAAACATTCCCGAGATCAGACACAGAGTGAATCTCCGTCCACACCGTCTCATCACACACTCCCGAGGTCAGACACAGAGTGATTATTTCTCTACACGGTCCCATCAAACACTCCCGGGGTCAATCACAGAGTGATTATTCCTCTACACGGTCCCATCAAACACTGCCAGGGTCAGACACAGTATGATTATTCCGCTACACGGTCCCATCAAACTCTCCCGGGGGTCAGACACAGAGTGATTATTTCTCTCCACGGTACCATCAAACACTCCCGGGGTCAGACACAGAGTGATTGTTCTTCTACACGGTCCCATCAAACACTCCCGGGGTCAGACACAGAGTGAATCTCCCTCCACACCGTCCCATCACACAATCCCGGGTTAGACACAGAGTGATTATTCCTCTACACGGTCCCATCAAACACTCCCGGGGTCAGCCACAGAGTGATTATTCCTCTTCACGGTCCCATCAAACACTCCCGGGGTTCAGACAAAGAGTGAATCACCCTCCACACCGTCCCATCACACACTCCCGGTGTCAGGCACAGGTTGTGTGTTCCTCTTCACCGCCCATCACACACTCCCGGAGACAGACACAGAGTGATTATTCCTCTACACGGTTCCATCGCACACTCCCGGGATCAGACACAGGGTGAATCTCCTTCCATACCGTCCGATCACACTCTCCCGGGGTCAGACACAGAGTGATTATTGCTCTACACGGTCCCATCAAACACTCCCGGGATCAGACACAGAGTGAATCTCCGTCCACACCGTCTCATCACCCACTCCCGAGGTCAGACACAGAGTGATTATTCCTCTACACATCAAATCAAACACTCCCGGGTTCAGACAGAGAGTGATTATTCCGCTACACGGTCCAATCAAACTCTCCCGGGGGTCAGACACAGAGTGATTATTCCTCTACACGGTACCATCAAACACTCCCGGGGTCAGACACAGAGTGATTGTTCCTCTACACGGTCCAATCAAACACTCCCGGGGTCAGACACAGAGTGAATCTCCCTCCACACCGTCCCATCACACACTCCCGGGTTAGACACAGAGTGATTATTCCTCTACACGGTCCCATCAAACACTCCCGGGGTCAGACACAGAGTGAATTTATATCCACACCGTCCCATCACACACTCCCGGGTTAGACACAGAGTGATTACTCCTCTACACGGTCCCATCAAACACTCCCTGGGATCAGACACTGAGTGATTATTCCTCTACACGGTCCCATCAAACACTCCTGGGGTCAGACACAGAGTGATTATTCCTCTATACGGTTCCATCAAACACTCCCGGGGTCAGGCACAGAGTGATTATTCCTCTACACGGTACCATCACACTCGCCCGGGGTCAGACACAGAGTGAAACTCCCACCACACGGTCCCATCGCACACTCCAGGGGTCAGACACAGAGTGAATCTCCCTCTACACCGCCCATCACACTCTCCCGGGGTCAGACACAGAGTGAATCACCCTCCACACCGCACCATCACGCACTCCCGGGGTCAGACACAGAGTGATTGCTCCTCTACACCGCCCATCACACACTCCCGGGGTCAGACACAGAGTGATTATTCCTCTACACCGCCCATCACACACTCATGGGGTCAGACACAGAGTGATTATTCCTCTACACCGTCCCATCACACACTCCCGGAGTCAGACACAGTGAATCTCCCTCCACACCGTCCCATCACACACTCCCGGGGTCAGACTCAGAGTGATTATTCCTCTACACGTCCCATCACACACTCCCGGTGTCAGACACAGAGTGAGTCTCCCTCTACACCGCCCATCAAACTCTCCCGGGAGTCAGACGCAGAGTGATTATTCCTCTACACGGTACCATCAAACACTCCCGGGGTCAGAGACAGAGTGAATCACCCTCCACACCGTCCCATCACATACTCCCGGGGTCAGACACAGAGTGATTGTTCCTCTACACCGCCCATCACACACTCCCGGGGTCAGACATGGAGTGATTATTCCTCTACACCGCCCATCACACTCTCCCGGGGTCAGACACTGAGTGATTATTCGTCTAAACGGTCCCATCACACACTCCCGGGGTCAGACTCAGAGTGATTATTCCTCTACACGGTCCTATCACACAGGCCCGGGGTCAGACACAGAGTGAAACTCCCACCCCACTGTCCCATCACACACTCCCGGTGTCAGACACAGAGTGAGTCTCCCTCTACACCGCCCATCAAACTCTCCCGGGAGTCAGACGCAGAGTGATTATTCCTCTACACGGTTCCATGAAACACTCCTGGGGTCAGGCACAGAGTGTTTATTCCGCTACACGGTCCCATCAAACTCTCCCGGGAGTCAGACACAGAGTGATTATTCCTCTACACGGTACCATCACACTCGCCCGGTGTCAGACACAGAGTGAAACTCCCACCACACGGTCCAATCACACACTCCCGGGGTCAGACACAGAGTGACTCTCCCTCTACACCGCCCATCACACACTCCCGGGGTCAGACACTGAGTGATTGTTCCTCTACACCGCCCATCACACACTCCCGGGGTCAGACACAGAGTGATTGTTCATCTTCACCGCCCATCACACACTCCCGGGGTCAGTCACAGAGTGATTATTCCACTACACCGCCCATCACACACTCCCGGGGTCAGACACAGAGTGACTATTCCTCTACACGGTCCCATCACACACTCCCTGGATCAAACAGAGAGTGAATCTCCTTCCATACCGTCCGATCACAATCTCCCGGGGTCGGACACAGAGTGATTATTGCTCTACACGGTCCCGTGAAACATTCCCGAGATCAGACACAGAGTGAATCTCCGTCCACACCGTCTCATCACACACTCCCGAGGTCAGACACAGAGTGATTATTTCTCTACACGGTCCCATCAAACACTCCCGGGGTCAAACACAGAGTGATTATTCCTCTACACGGTCCCATCAAACACTGCCAGTGTCAGACACAGAGTGATTATTCCGCTACACGGTCCAATCAAACTCTCCCGGGGGTCAGACACAGAGTGATTATTTCTCTACACGGTACCATCAAACACTCCCGGGGTCAGACACAGAGTGATTGTTCCTCTACACGGTCCCATCAAACACTCCCGGGGTCAGACACAGAGTGAATCTCCCTCCACACCGTCCCATCACACAATCCCGGGTTAGTCACAGAGTGATTGTTCCTCTACACCGTCCCATCACACTCTCCCGGGGTCAGACACAGAGTTATTGTTCCTCTACACCGTCCATCACACACTCCCGGGGTCAGACACAGAGTGATTATTCCTCTACACCGCCCATCACACACTCCCGGGGTCAGACACAGAGTGATTATTCCTCTATACGGTTCCATCAAACACTCCCGGGGTCAGGCACAGAGTGATTATTCCTCTACACGGTACCATCACACTCGCCCGGGGTCAGACACAGAGTGAAACTCCCACCACACGGTCCCATCACACACTGCAGGGGTCAGACACAGAGTGAATCTCCCTCTACACCGCCCATCACACTCTCCCGGGGTCAGACACAGAGTGAATCACCCTCCACACCGTCCCATCACGCACTCCCGGGGTCAGACACAGAGTGATTATTCCTCTACACCGCCCATCACACACTCATGGGGTCAGACACAGAGTGATTATTCCTCTACACGGTCCCATCACACACTCCCGGGGTCAGACACAGTGAATCTCCCTCCACACCGTCCCATCACACACTCCCGGGGTCACACTCAGAGTGATTATTCCTCTACACGGTCCCATCACACACTCCCGGTGTCAGACACAGAGTGAGTCTACCTCTTCACCGCCCATCACAAACTCCCGGGGTCTGACAGAGAGTGATTATTCCTCTACACCGTCCCATCACACTCTCCCGGGGTCAGACACAGAGTTATTCTTGCTCTACACCGTCCATCACACACTCCCGGGGCCAGACACAGAGTGATTATTCCTCTACACCGCCCATCACACAATCCCGGGGTCAGACACAGAGTGAATCTCCCTCAACACCGTCCCATCACACACTCCCGGGGTCTGACACAGAGCACAGAGTGAATCTCCCTCAACACCGTCCCATCACACACTCCCTGGGTCAGACACAGAGTGATTATTCGTCTGCACGGTCCCATCACACACTCCCGGGGTCAGACACAGTGAATCTCCCTCCACACCGTCGCATCACACACTCCCGGTGTCAGACTCAGAGTGATTATTCCTCTACACGGTCCCATTACACACGCCCGGGGTCAGACACAGAGTGAAACTCCCACCACACTGTCCCATCACAAACTCCCGGGGTCAGACACAGAGTGATTGTTCCTCTTCACCGCCCATTACACACTCCCGGGGTCAGACACTGAGTGAATCTCCCTCCACACCGTCCCATCACACACTCCCGGTGTCAGACACAGAGTGATTGTTCCTCTTCACCGCCCATCACACACTCCCGGGGTCAGACACAGAGTGAATCTCGCTCAACACCGTCCCATCACACACTCCTGGGGTCAGACACAGAGTGATTATGCCTCTACACGGTCCCATCACACACTCCCGGGGTCATACACAGAGTGAATCTCCTTCCAAACCGTCCGATCACACACTCCCGGGGTCAGACACAGAGTGATTGTTCCTCTTCACCGCCCATTACACACTCCCGGGGTCAGACACTGAGTGAATCTCCCTCCACACCGTCCCATCACACACTCCCGGTGTCAGACACAGAGTGATTATTCCTCTACACGGTTCCATCACACACTCCCGGGGTCAGACACAGGGTGAATCTCCTTCCATACCGTCCGATCACACTCTCCCGGGGTCAGACACAGAGTGATTATTGCTCTACACGGTCCCATCAAACACTCCCGGGATCAGACACAGAGTGAATCTCCGTCCACACCGTCTCATCACCCACTCCCGAGGTCAGACACAGAGTGATTATTCCTCTACACATCAAATCAAACACTCCCGGGTTCAGACAGAGAGTGATTATTCCGCTGCACGGTCCAATCAAACTCTCCCGGGGGTCAGACACAGAGTGATTATTCCTCTACACGGTACCATCAAACACTCCCGGGGTCAGACACAGAGTGATTGTTCCTCTACACGGTCCCATCAAACACTCCCGGGGTCAGACACAGAGTGAATCTCCCTCCACACCGTCCCATCACACACTCCCGGGTTAGACACAGAGTGATTATTCCGCTACAAGGTCCAATCAAACTCTCCCGGGGGTAAGACACAGAGTGATTATTCCTCTACACGGTCCCATCAAACACTCCCGGGGAAAGACACAGAGTGATTACTCCTCTACACGGTCACATCAAACACTCCCTGGGATCAGACACTGAGTGATTATTCCTCTACACGGTCCCATCAAACACTCCTGGGGTCAGACACAGAGTGATTATTCCTCTATACGGTTCCATCAAACACTCCCGGGGTCAGGCACAGAGTGATTATTCCTCTACACGGTACCATCACACTCGCCCGGGGTCAGACACAGAGTGAAACTCCCACCACACGGTCCCATCACACACTCCACGGGTCAGACACAGAGTGAATCTCCCTCTACACCGCCCATCACACTCTCCCGGGGTCAGACACAGAGTGATTGCTCCTCTACACCGCCCATCACACACTCCCGGGGTCAGACACAGAGTGATTATTCCTCTACACCGCCCATCACACACTCATGGGGTCAGACACAGAGTGATTATTCCTCTACACGGTCCCATCACACACTCCCGGAGACAGACACAGTGAATCTCTCTCCACACCGTCCCATCACACACTCCCGGGGTCAGACTCAGAGTGATTATTCCTCTACATGGTCCCATCACACACTCCCGGTGTCAGACACAGAGTGAGTCTCCCTCTACACCGCCCATCAAACTCTCCCGGGAGTCAGACGCAGAGTTATTGTTCCTCTACACCGTCCATCACACACTCCCGGGGTCAGACACAGAGTGATTATTCCTCTACACCGCCCATCACACACTCCCGGGGTCAGACACAGAGTGAAACTCCCACCACACGGTCCCATCACACACTCCAGGGGTCAGACACAGAGTGAATCTCCCTCTACACCGCCCATCACACTCTCCCGGGGTCAGACACAGAGTGAATCACCCTCCACACCGTCCCATCACGCACTCCCGGGGTCAGACACAGAGTGATTGCTCCTCTACACCGCCTATCACACACTCCCGGGGTCAGACACAGAGTGATTATTCCTCTACACCGCCCATCACACACTCATGGGGTCAGACACAGAGTGATTATTCCTCTACACGGTCCCATCACACACTCCCGGGGTCAGACACAGTGAATCTCCCTCCACACCGTCCCATCACAAACTCCCGGGGTCACACTCAGAGTGATTATTCCTCTACACGGTCCCATCACACACTCCCGGTGTCAGACACAGAGTGAGTCTACCTCTTCACCGCCCATCACAAACTCCCGGGGTCAGACAGAGAGTGATTATTCCTCTACACCGTCCCATCACACTCTCCCGGGGTCACACACAGAGTTATTCTTGCTCTACACCGTCCATCACACACTCCCGGGGTCAGACACAGAGTGATTATTCCTCTACACCGCCCATCACACAATCCCGGGGTCAGACACAGAGTGAATCTCCCTCAACACCGTCCCATCACACACTCCCGGGGTCAGACACAGAGTGAATCTCCCTCAACACCGTCGCATCACACACTCCCGGTGTCAGACTCAGAGTGATTATTCCTCTACACGGTCCCATTACACACGCCCGGGGTCAGACACAGAGTGAAACTCCCACCACACTGTCCCATCACAGTCTCCCGGTGTCTGACACAGAGTGAATCTCCCTCTAGACTGCCCATCACACACTCCCGGGGTCATACACAGAGTGAATCACCCTCCACACCATCGCATCACAAACTCCCGGGGTCAGACACAGAGTGATTGTTCCTCTTCACCGCCCATTACACACTCCCGGGGTCAGACACTGAGTGAATCTCCCTCCACACCGTCCCATCACACACTCCCGGTGTCAGACACAGAGTGATTGTTCCTCTTCACCGCCCATCACACACTCCCGGGGTCAGACACAGAGTGAATCTCGCTCAACACCGTCCCATCACACACTCCTGGGGTCAGACACAGAGTGATTATGCCTATACACGGTCCCATCACACACTCCCGGGGTCATACACAGAGTGAATCTCCTTCCAAACCGTCCGATCACACACTTCCGGGGTCAGACACTGAGTGAAACTCCCTCCACACCGTCCCATCACACACTCCCGGTGTCAGACACAGAGTGATTATTCCTCTACACGGTTCCATCACACACTCCCGGGGTCAGACACAGAGTGATTATTGCTCTACACGGTCCCATCAAACACTCCCGGGATCAGACACAGAGTGAATCTCCGTCCACACCGTCTCATCACCCACTCCCGAGGTCAGACACAGAGTGATTATTCCTCTACACATCAAATCAAACACTCCCGGGTTCAGACAGAGAGTGATTATTCCGCTGCACGGTCCAATCAAACTCTCCCGGGGGTCAGACACAGAGTGATTATTCCTCTACACGGTACCATCAAACACTCCCGGGGTCAGACACAGAGTGATTGTTCCTCTACACGGTCCCATCAAACACTCCCGGGGTCAGACACAGAGTGAATCTCCCTCCACACCGTCCCATCACACACTCCCGGGTTAGACACAGAGTGATTATTCCGCTACACGGTCCAATCAAACTCTCCCGGGGGTAAGACACAGAGTGATTATTCCTCTACACGGTCCCATCAAACACTCCCGGGGAAAGACACAGAGTGATTACTCCTCTACACGGTCACATCAAACACTCCCTGGGATCAGACACTGAGTGATTATTCCTCTACACGGTCCCATCAAACACTCCTGGGGTCAGACACAGAGTGATTATTCCTCTATACGGTTCCATCAAACACTCCCGGGGTCAGGCACAGAGTGATTATTCCTCTACACGGTACCATCACACTCGCCCGGGGTCAGACACAGAGTGAAACTCCCACCACACGGTCCCATCACACACTCCACGGGTCAGACACAGAGTGAATCTCCCTCTACACCGCCCATCACACTCTCCCGGGGTCAGACACAGAGTGATTGCTCCTCTACACCGCCCATCACACACTCCCGGGGTCAGACACAGAGTGATTATTCCTCTACACCGCCCATCACACACTCATGGGGTCAGACACAGAGTGATTATTCCTCTACACGGTCCCATCACACACTCCCGGAGTCAGACACAGTGAATCTCTCTCCACACCGTCCCATCACACACTCCCGGGGTCAGACTCAGAGTGATTATTCCTCTACATGGTCCCATCACACACTCCCGGTGTCAGACACAGAGTGAGTCTCCCTCTACACCGCCCATCAAACTCTCCCGGGAGTCAGACGCAGAGTTATTGTTCCTCTACACCGTCCATCACACACTCCCGGGGTCAGACACAGAGTGATTATTCCTCTACACCGCCCATCACACACTCCCGGGGTCAGACACAGAGTGAAACTCCCACCACACGGTCCCATCACACACTCCAGGGGTCAGACACAGAGTGAATCTCCCTCTACACCGCCCATCACACTCTCCCGGGGTCAGACACAGAGTGAATCACCCTCCACACCGTCCCATCACGCACTCCCGGGGTCAGACACAGAGTGATTGCTCCTCTACACCGCCTATCACACACTCCCGGGGTCAGACACAGAGTGATTATTCCTCTACACCGCCCATCACACACTCATGGGGTCAGACACAGAGTGATTATTCCTCTACACGGTCCCATCACACACTCCCGGGGTCAGACACAGTGAATCTCCCTCCACACCGTCCCATCACAAACTCCCGGGGTCACACTCAGAGTGATTATTCCTCTACACGGTCCCATCACACACTCCCGGTGTCAGACACAGAGTGAGTCTACCTCTTCACCGCCCATCACAAACTCCCGGGGTCAGACAGAGAGTGATTATTCCTCTACACCGTCCCATCACACTCTCCCGGGGTCACACACAGAGTTATTCTTGCTCTACACCGTCCATCACACACTCCCGGGGTCAGACACAGAGTGATTATTCCTCTACACCGCCCATCACACAATCCCGGGGTCAGACACAGAGTGAATCTCCCTCAACACCGTCCCATCACACACTCCCGGGGTCAGACACAGAGTGAATCTCCCTCAACACCGTCGCATCACACACTCCCGGTGTCAGACTCAGAGTGATTATTCCTCTACACGGTCCCATTACACACGCCCGGGGTCAGACACAGAGTGAAACTCCCACCACACTGTCCCATCACAGTCTCCCGGTGTCTGACACAGAGTGAATCTCCCTCTAGACTGCCCATCACACACTCCCGGGGTCATACACAGAGTGAATCACCCTCCACACCATCGCATCACAAACTCCCGGGGTCAGACACAGAGTGATTGTTCCTCTTCACCGCCCATTACACACTCCCGGGGTCAGACACTGAGTGAATCTCCCTCCACACCGTCCCATCACACACTCCCGGTGTCAGACACAGAGTGATTGTTCCTCTTCACCGCCCATCACACACTCCCGGGGTCAGACACAGAGTGAATCTCGCTCAACACCGTCCCATCACACACTCCTGGGGTCAGACACAGAGTGATTATGCCTATACACGGTCCCATCACACACTCCCGGGGTCATACACAGAGTGAATCTCCTTCCAAACCGTCCGATCACACACTCCCGGGGTCAGACACTGAGTGAATCTCCCTCCACACCGTCCCATCACACACTCCCGGTGTCAGACACAGAGTGATTATTCCTCTACACGGTTCCATCACACACTCCCGGGGTCAGACACAGGGTGAATCTCCTTCCATACCGTCCGATCACACTCTCCCGGGGTCAGACACAGAGTGATTATTGCTCTACACGGTCCCATCAAACACTCCCGGGATCAGACACAGAGTGAATCTCCGTCCACACCGTCCCATCACCCACTCCCGAGGTCAGACACAGAGTGATTATTCCTCTACACATCAAATCAAACACTCCCGGGTTCAGACAGAGAGTGATTATTCCGCTGCACGGTCCAATCAAACTCTCCCGGGGGTCAGACACAGAGTGATTATTCCTCTACACGGTACCATCAAACACTCCCGGGGTCAGACACAGAGTGATTGTTCCTCTACACGGTCCCATCAAACACTCCCGGGGTCAGACACAGAGTGAATCTCCCTCCACACCGTCCCATCACACACTCCCGGGTTAGACACAGAGTGATTATTCCGCTACACGGTCCAATCAAACTCTCCCGGGGGTAAGACACAGAGTGATTATTCCTCTACACGGTCCCATCAAACACTCCCGGGGTCAGACACAGAGTGAATCTCCCTCCACACCGTCCCATCACACACTCCCGGGTTAGACACAGAGTGATTATTCCGCTACACGGTCCAATCAAACTCTCCCGTGGGTCAGACACACAGTGATTATTCCTCTACACGGTCACATCAAACACTCCCTGGGATCAGACACTGAGTGATTATTCCTCTACACGGTCCCATCAAACACTCCTGGGGTCAGACACAGAGTGATTATTCCTCTATACGGTTCCATCAAACACTCCCGGGGTCAGGCACAGAGTGATTATTCCTCTACACGGTACCATCACACTCGCCCGGGGTCAGACACAGAGTGAAACTCCCACCACACGGTCCCATCACACACTCCACGGGTCAGACACAGAGTGAATCTCCCTCTACACCGCCCATCACACTCTCCCGGGGTCAGACACAGAGTGATTGCTCCTCTACACCGCCCATCACACACTCCCGGGGTCAGACACAGAGTGATTATTCCTCTACACCGCCCATCACACACTCATGGGGTCAGACACAGAGTGATTATTCCTCTACACGGTCCCATCACACACTCCCGGAGTCAGACACAGTGAATCTCTCTCCACACCGTCCCATCCCACACTCCCGGGGTCAGACTCAGAGTGATTATTCCTCTACATGGTCCCATCACACACTCCCGGTGTCAGACACAGAGTGAGTCTCCCTCTACACCGCCCATCAAACTCTCCCGGGAGTCAGACGCAGAGTTATTGTTCCTCTACACCGTCCATCACACACTCCCGGGGTCAGACACAGAGTGATTATTCCTCTACACCGCCCATCACACACTCCCGGGGTCAGACACAGAGTGAAACTCCCACCACACGGTCCCATCACACACTCCAGGGGTCAGACACAGAGTGAATCTCCCTCTACACCGCCCATCACACTCTCCCGGGGTCAGACACAGAGTGAATCACCCTCCACACCGTCCCATCACGCACTCCCGGTGTCAGACACAGAGTGAGTCTCCCTCTACACCGCCCATCAAACTCTCCCGGGAGTCAGACGCAGAGTTATTGTTCCTCTACACCGTCCATCACACACTCCCGGGGTCAGACACAGAGTGATTATTCCTCTACACCGCCCATCACACACTCCCGGGGTCAGACACAGAGTGAAACTCCCACCACACGGTCCCATCACACACTCCAGGGGTCAGACACAGAGTGAATCTCCCTCTACACCGCCCATCACACTCTCCCGGGTTCAGACACAGAGTGAATCACCCTCCACACCGTCCCATCACGCACTCCCGGGGTCAGACACAGAGTGATTGCTCCTCTACACCGCCTATCACACACTCCCGGGGTCAGACACAGAGTGATTATTCCTCTACACCGCCCATCACACACTCATGGGGTCAGACACAGAGTGATTATTCCTCTACACGGTCCCATCACACACTCCCGGGGTCAGACACAGTGAATCTCCCTCCACACCGTCCCATCACAAACTCCCGGGGTCACACTCAGAGTGATTATTCCTCTACACGGTCCCATCACACACTCCCGGTGTCAGACACAGAGTGAGTCTACCTCTTCACCGCCCATCACAAACTCCCGGGGTCAGACAGAGAGTGATTATTCCTCTACACCGTCCCATCACACTCTCCCGGGGTCACACACAGAGTTATTCTTGCTCTACACCGTCCATCACACACTCCCGGGGTCAGACACAGAGTGATTATTCCTCTACACCGCCCAACACACAATCCCGGGGTCAGACACAGAGTGAATCTCCCTCAACACCGTCCCATCACACACTCCCGGGGTCAGACACAGAGTGAATCTCCCTCAACACCGTCGCATCACACACTCCCGGTGTCAGACTCAGAGTGATTATTCCTCTACACGGTCCCATTACACACGCCCGGGGTCAGACACAGAGTGAAACTCCCACCACACTGTCCCATCACAGTCTCCCGGTGTCTGACACAGAGTGAATCTCCCTCTAGACTGCCCATCACACACTCCCGGGGTGATACACAGAGTGAATCACCCTCCACACCATCGCATCACAAACTCCCGGGGTCAGACACAGAGTGATTGTTCCTCTTCACCGCCCATTACACACTCCCGGGGTCAGACACTGAGTGAATCTCCCTCCACACCGTCCCATCACACACTCCCGGTGTCAGACACAGAGTGATTGTTCCTCTTCACCGCCCATCACACACTCCCGGGGTCAGACACAGAGTGAATCTCGCTCAACACCGTCCCATCACACACTCCTGGGGTCAGACACAGAGTGATTATGCCTATACACGGTCCCATCACACACTCCCGGGGTCATACACAGAGTGAATCTCCTTCCAAACCGTCCGATCACACACTCCCGGGGTCAGACACTGAGTGAATCTCCCTCCACACCGTCCCATCACACACTCCCGGTGTCAGACACAGAGTGATTATTCCTCTACACGGTTCCATCACACACTCCCGGGGTCAGACACAGGGTGAATCTCCTTCCATACCGTCCGATCACACTCTCCCGGGGTCAGACACAGAGTGATTATTGCTCTACACGGTCCCATCAAACACTCCCGGGATCAGACACAGAGTGAATCTCCGTCCACACCGTCTCATCACCCACTCCCGAGGTCAGACACAGAGTGATTATTCCTCTACACATCAAATCAAACACTCCCGGGTTCAGACAGAGAGTGATTATTCCGCTGCACGGTCCAATCAAACTCTCCGGGGGGTCAGACACAGAGTGATTATTCCTCTACACGGTACCATCAAACACTCCCGGGGTCAGACACAGAGTGCTTGTTCCTCTACACGGTCCCATCAAACACTCCCGGGGTCAGACACAGAGTGAATCTCCCTCCACACCGTCCCATCACACACTCCCGGGTTAGACACAGAGTGATTATTCCGCTACACGGTCCAATCAAACTCTCCCGGGGGTAAGACACAGAGTGATTATTCCTCTACACGGTCCCATCAAACACTCCCGGGGAAAGACACAGAGTGATTATTCCTCTACACGGTCCCATCAAACACTCCCTGGGATCAGACACTGAGTGATTATTCCTCTACACGGTCCCATCAAACACTCCCGGGGAAAGACACAGAGTGATTACTCCTCTACACGGTCACATCAAACACTCCCTGGGATCAGACACTGAGTGATTTTTCCTCTACACGGTCCCATCAAACACTCCTGGGGTCAGACACAGCGTGATTATTCCTCTATACGGTTCCATCAAACACTCCCGGGGTCAGGCACAGAGTGATTATTCCTCTACACGGTACCATCACACTCGCCCGGGGTCAGACACAGAGTGAAACTCCCACCACACGGTCCCATCACACACTCCACGGGTCAGACACAGAGTGAATCTCCCTCTACACCGCCCATCACACTCTCCCGGGGTCAGACACAGAGTGATTGCTCCTCTACACCGCCCATCACACACTCCCGGGGTCAGACACAGAGTGATTATTCCTCTACACGGTCCCATCACACACTCCCGGAGTCAGACACAGTGAATCTCCCTCCACACCGTCCCATCACACACTCCCGGGGTCAGACTCAGAGTGATTATTCCTCTACACGGTACCATCAAA